>NW_015163653.1:119737-189002 GCF_001447785.1 Gekko japonicus | reverse complement strand
AGGGGCAGGCGGCTCAGTGCGTCGGCGTGGCCCATCGCCTTTCCGGGCCGATGGACGAGGTCGTACGCATACCCCGCCAGGAAGATGGACCAGCGTAGCACCCTGGGCGAGGTTATCTGCGGTGTCTGCCGGTCGGGTGCGAGGAGGCCCAGCAGGGGCCGTACAAGTAGTGGTGAAATTTTTTCACCCCTGCCACGATTGCCAACGCCTCCTTGTCGATCTGCGCGTAGTTGCGCTCGGCCGACGACAGTGTCCGCGAGTAGTAGGCCACCGGGACCTCGCGACCATCCGGTAGTCTGTGCCCCAGGACCGCCCCGACCCCATAGGGGGAAGCGTCGCACGCCAGTACCACGGGAAGGGCCTCGTCAAAATGGGCGAGGACCGCATTAGAGACCAGGAGGTCCTTTATTGTTTGGAAAGCTGCGTCGTGTGGTGGCCCCCAGGCCCATTGCGCCGACTTGTCGAGGAGGCGGTGGAGCGGCTCCGCGACGGCCGCCTTCAGGGGCAAAAAGGAGTGGTAGAAGTTCACCAGGCCTAGGAACGCCTGTAGCTCCGTTTTGGACTTCGGGGCCGGGGCGTGTGTGATGGCTTCTACCTTGTCCTGGGAGGGGTGCAGGCCGGCGGCGTCCACCGCGAAGCCCAGAAACTCCACCCGCGGCACCCCCAGTAGGCACTTCTCCCGTTTCACCTTGAGGCCCGCCGCGTCGAAGCGTTGTAAAACGGCCCTCAGACGGTCTGCGAAGGACGAGGGGTCTGGCGCGGCGATCAGCACGTCGTCTAGAAACGGCTGAACTCCGGGGATGCCTTTAAGGAGGGAATCCATAAAAGATTGAAAGATCCCCGGCGCGACTGAGACCCCGAACTGGAGGCGGTGCACCTTGAAGGCCCCTTTGTGGGTCGCAATGGTCTGTGCCTCGGCCGTGGCGGCGTCCACCGGTAGCTGCTGGTACGCCTGGGCCAAGTCCAGTTTGCCGAACACCCGAGCCCCTGCCAGGGCTGCCAGCACTTGGCTTACTACCGGCACCGGGTACGCGTGGGGCTGCAGGGCTTTGTTTATGGTGCATTTATAGTCCGCGCAGATGCGGACGTCCCCGTTCGGCTTGAGTGGTGTGACAATGGGGGTCTCCCACCGGGCCGACGCCACCGGTTCTAGCACGCCTTGCTCAACTAGGCGATCGAGCTCGGCCTCCACCTTCGGCCTCATGGAGATCGGGGGCAGCCGGGCCCTGATGCGGATGGGGCGTATCGCGGGGTCTAGGTCCAGGGAAATGGCAGGGCCCGTGTACCGCCCCAGGGTCCCATCGAAGATGCGGGGAAATTCTGCGCACACCGCCCCGAAATCCTGCGCTCCAACCTGGTTGATGCCCGTAACGGAGAGCCCCAGGGCCTTGAACCAGGCCAGTCCCAACAAGCTGGAGAGGGGCCGGTCCACAACCAGTAGGTCCAGTTGGCCCTTGAAACCCTGAAACTGGACCCGGAACTTGCCCCAGCCCACCACCGCCACGGGGTTTTTGTTAAAGTCCCGTAACCGGAAACCCCGTGACTTCTGTAGTGGTGGCCCCCCCCGAGGACACAGTGCACGGAGCGTGTCCGCGGATATTATGGAGTAGGTCGACCCGGTGTCGATCTCCATGGTGCAGGGGGCTCCCTCTATGAGGACCGTCACATGCATTTTATTTGGGCCGTCGGGGGGCAGGTTACAGACCTGGTGCTGTGGAAAGTGGGACGACACGGTGTGGAGCTCCAGGGGCAGTTCCGCGGTGGTCTGGTGGGTGGCCGATCTCGGTCGTTGTCCCTTGGACCGGCAGACCTTGGCGATGTGTCCTGCCTTGTTGCAGGAACGGCAGACCGCATTCCGGAAACGGCACGACCTGCGTTCGTGATCCTCCCCGCAGCTGGCGCACTGACTTGGAGACGGGGCCTTGGAGGTCCTGGAGGATACGTGTTTTGATCGCTGCTGAGTCCGCTGTCGGAGTTGTAGGACTTCCTCTTGGTCCGAGACGTCGGAGCCGCTGCTCACTTGGGTACGGTGGACCGCCTTGGCGCGGCGGTCTTGTCGCGCTTGTTCGTATGCTGAGGCCTCCCGGATGGCCTTGTCCAGGCTCAGATCGTTCTGGCTCACCAGTTTCCTCTGCAGCTTCGGCTCCCGGAGTCCGACGAGGAACTGGTTCAGGAGGGTATCGTCGAGGCTGGGGAAGGAGCATCGGGTCGCCAGGCTCCGCAGCGCCGCCAGAAAATCGGAGGTGGTTTCGCCGGAGGCCTGAACTCTTGCGAAGAAGTCCAACCGCTCCACGTACTTCGTGGGTTTGGGAGCCAGGTGGTCGGTCAGGGCCTGGACTAAGGAGCTGTATGACTCGTCCTTCGTTAGTTTGGGCGAGATTAAGTCCTTGAGGAGCCGATGGGTCTGGATTCCGCAGTGGCTCAGCAGGTAAGCCTTCTTCATCGCGTCATCCACCACCTTGTGGATGGTGAAGCGGCTCTCCAGCGTGTCCAGCCAGGTGTCCCACAGCGAGGGCTGGGAGAGATCGAAAGCGGGCAGGCTTTCAGTTGCGGTCGCGGTCGCCATTGTGTTGCAGCCACGTGGTGGGGTGGCCTCTGGAACGGCGATGGCGTCGGGAGCGTTGTGGGGGCCGCTGCTGCTCTCGGGGTCAGCAGGGAGCGAAGCGGAGCCGGGAGCTGCGCGATGAGCGGTTGCCGGAGAGCTGGGAAGCGAAGCGGCGCGGTTCCCGGAGGTCTCGGCGTCGGGGCTCGGTGCGGTGCTCGCGTTGGCGTCCGGGTCTTTGTTCATGGGGTCGTGGATCCCATCCTCGTCGCCAGTGAAAAGTATGCAGACGGAGAGTGATTTCAGCTAAGCATACCTTTATTTAGTTCAGGACAAAGACGAAGGGACCAGCTCGCAGGCTGGTTATATAGGTTCAGAAAACCCGCCACCAAGTACACCTAAACACAACCCCTACTCCCGATAGGCTATTTACAGTAACCGGGCGACCATTGGTCTCCCGGCTGAGAAGCTGGCCCTTTGATTGGGCCGGCTAGGATCCTACGGACCCATTGTCTTTGGACATGAAGCTATTGAAGAGTTGTGCCTGGCCAGCCCGGGCAAGTCCGGGCATGTCAGGCTGAATACATTACATCACCTGAGCAATCTGCTACTGAACAACTTTTGCAACCCGACCAGAGTTTTCCAGAGAGAGGCTGCCGGGAGAAGGGAAGTAGCTAAAAGCCAGTGTGATGTACTGGTTAGAGTGTCAGACTAGGAACTTGGGGACCCGGTTCAAATCCCCTCAGCCATGGAAGCTTCCTGGGCAACTGTGGACCAATCATTCTCTGTAAACCTAATCTACCTTACAGGGTTGCTGTGAGGATAATATGGAGGAGAGGAGAATTATGTAAACTGCTTTGGGCTCGTAGTGGGAGAAAAGTGGGGTATAAATGAAATAAATAAATAATAAATAAGGACTGAGGGGGCAGATAAATTTAAGGAAGGAGAAGAGGAAGCAGGGAAAGAGGAGAGGATACAGGGGCTGCCAGGAGGAGAGAAAGAGGAAATAGTATCAGAGGAAGATACAGGATGAAAGGAAGTGACCACTGCAAGCAATGTTCCCTCTAAGCTGAGTTAGTGTGAGCTAGCTCACAGTATTTTAGCCTCCAGCTCACACATTTTTGTCTTAGCTCAGGAAGGATGGCTCCAGAGCAAACTAATTTAAGTAGTAGCAAAATCACTCACTCACAACTTTAATGCCAATAGCTCACAAAGTAGAATTTTTGCTCACCGGACTCCACAGCTTAGAGAGAGCATTGGCTGCAAGTGGATTCCTCACTTGTAAACAAATAGTAGGCTTTAGGGAGATAAAAATGTGCCATGAAAAAGAGGTAGATGTATTTTGCCTTATGACACTGAATAATCCATTAGATAGGCAGACAGCCTAGGACCAAGAAGACCTGGGTTAAAACCCCTACTTAGATATGAAGTTTTTTGGGTGTTTTCCTGATATACTTCACAGAGTTGTTGTCAGGGACAACACAATGTACACTACCATAAGAACGTAAGAGAAGCCATGTTGGATCAGGCCAATGGCCCATCCAGTTCAACACTCTGTGTCACACAGTGGCCAAAATCTGGGTGCCATCAGGAGGTCCACCAGCAGGGCCTGAACTCCCAAAGGCCTCCACTTGTTGCCCCCCAGCACCAAGAGTACAGAGCATAACTGCCCCAGACATAGTGTTCCATATATACGTTGTGGCTAATAGCCACTGATGGACCTCTGCTCCATATGTTTATCCAGTCCTCTCTTAAAGCTTCTAGCCGCTGCCACTCCTGTGGCAGTGAAATCCACGTGTTAATTACTCTTTGGGTGAAGAAGTATCCACGTGTTGAAGAAGGCCAGGATAAACAGATTTTTTACATTCCTTAACACGTATTCTGAAAGTGCTGGTCCCTTATTAATTTCATATGCAATGAACACTACATAATCAACATTTCAGGATTTTACCACATTTCTAGATTAGTTCAGCGAGATCATTATTTGCCTGAGAGAAACTTTGGCATATTACATGAAACATCAACAACTGACTAATAAATGGCTTGCATGTACTTATTTCTGTTACTTGCTGTAATATGCAAAGACATTGAGGAATTTCACATTACCCTTTTTAACCCGTTTTGAAGCTGTTTTTGATCCATCATGGAGTAAACCGGTATAGGGCTGCCATTTCACACATGGCTTTCCCCTTCTGGTAAAGAGCTGGATCTTAAGCGGTTTGCCATTTCAGACTGCACCGCTTTTTCCCCACCGTTTTTCACCCCCGCGCGGGCAATTGCCGGCTTTTTTTTTTAAACGTTTGCTTTATAGCGCTATAGCACTATAACAAAACACTCCAGGCATTCCAATGGCGTTGATATATTGCTGTTCCGTTATAGCGGAAGCAAAACAGATCTCATTCATCACCAAACTTAAGAACCGATAAAGAACCTCAGCACAACTGGATTAGCTGAAAATTCCATCTCGTCTGGCATCCTGTTTCCCACAGTGGCCAACCAAACATCACAGAAGGTCCACAACCAATGGTTAAAGTTACTTTAATTCTTACCGCTACTATTGATGCTCTGGAAGCAGAGGATGGATGAGATGTACCAGTTCAGCCACTTTATTACCAGTACTGTGTACAAGTCTATGCCAGTTTACTTTCACCCCTGCACACAGGCAAGAGGTTGAAGCCCCCAAGTCTCCCCTTGTTATTAGCCATCATGGCTAATAGCCATGTCATGGCTAATAGCCATGAATGGGTCTATCTATAAATGTTATCTAATCCACCTTTTAAAGCCATCTAAACTAGTAGTCATTACTACATCCTGTGGCAGTAAATTCCACAATTTCATTATGCTTGGTATGAAAAAGAACTTTCGATTGTCAATCCAGAAATTACTTCCCTTCAATTTCAATGGGTACCCCCAAGTTCTAGTACAATAACAGGGGGTTCTCTCTATATTTTTTTTCCTCCCATGCATTATTTTAATAAATTTCTGCCATGTCCCACCTTTCTTTTCCAAACTGAAGACTGGCGCCGTAGTCAGATGTGCCTTTAAATCCGACTCAGCTGCGAATGCCTGATGGACCTAAAGGGCACAATCAGACAGCAACATCTGGGGAAGGTCCCGCAGCAGTCGGCACCCTGTGTTGCTCCGCCGCAGAAGTGGAGTTAAAAGACATAGGGAAAGTCTGGTCCTAATGCTTGCCGACAGAGTACGGACAGACTTTCCCCTGTCTGATTGCTCAAGCATGCTCTCATGCCATCAGGGTGGTCTGCTCATTCCATCCCGACTCGGTGCCTTTCCCCCCCTCACTTAGCAGTATGCGCATAACCACATACCCCATGGGAAACCCTCCGCATGGAGGTTTGATTCCTCGTTTATGCACATGGGAAACAAAAGGCAAAAAAACCCCCCACTCGGCCACATGCCCTCTGGTTGGGCAGTAACAGGCTGAGCCTGCAGCTACAAAGCTTGTGTGATCGTGCAATGTCATGTCAGTTTCAACTGGGGGAAATAGGCTTGCTTCCCCTCCACACCACATGGCACATATGACCAGTGTTCCCTCTAAGCTGAGTTAGTGTTAGCTAGCTCACAGTTTTTTAGCCTCTGGCTCACAGATTTTTGTTTTTGCTCAGGAAGGATGGCTCCAGAGCAAACCAATTTATGCAGCAGCTGAATTGCTCGCTCACAACTTTAATGCCAGTAGCTCATAAAGTAGAAATTTTGCTCACAAGGCTCCACAGCCTAGAGGGAGCATTGCATATGACCGCAGCCCTAAACTGTCTTTCCCACTTCTGCAATTGCCTTTCTCATAGGGAAAGTCTTCCAACCCCTTGATCATTTTGGTTACCTTTTTAGCATCTTTCCCACTTCTGCAATTGCCTTTTTATATACAGTACTAGCTTGATACCCATGCTTCGCTACAGTATTTAAGTTCCGTAAATTCAGCTATAATAGTGATGATGTGAAATTTGAAATGTGACATTTGTTGTAGGAATTCTAATGGAAAAGATTGTAGTGTAAGAAATGAAGTGAGACATACGTACTTTTTTTCTCTAGTGAAGGACCCCTGTTAAGTCGTCTGTTAAGTCACCCCTGCTACCTTCCACGAAAGTGATGGCCTCTTTACTTGTGTTCCTGGATTGTTTTGCTCGTATGGAGACTGTGTTGTTCTGAGCACCTCAGGGTGATCTTGCTGGTACTTGGTCTGTGCAACTCAGTGCACTGCAGGAGTACTATGTGCAAATGTCTTTGCCTAAGTTTCCTCCTCCTTGTAGTGTTGGTGTATCTGGCTCAATGTTTGCCAGAAGCTTTCTTAGGGGCAGTAAATGGTGAGAGGTGTGAAGGGGAGCTGGTGTGAGGGAGTGGTGATGTAGTGGACATTTCTTCAGGTTCCTGAGGGAGGCATGCATCAAAATGGCTCCTAGAAATGTCCTTTACTATCTCCCCATAAACATTCATACCCTGGCCCTGCTCCTACACCTGACAGACACTGATCTGTCTGGTGTTGGGGGGGAATGTATTTAAAGGCATCAGGGAGGCTGGGCCAGTAGCAGTGCTAAGGCAATCCTGCTGAGCAAACCTCCCCAGCAGCTGTAAGCATCCCACCTCCTCTCCTACACCTGACAGGCAGCTGCCTGTCCAGTGTAGGGGGGGAGAAGTATTAGAAGTCACTGTGGAGGTGGGGCCAGCAGGATCACTAAGGCGTTACTGCTGGGGTGGGTTCTCTCATGGCTTTACACACCCTGCAACCGCTGCTGCACCTGACAGACAACCACCTGTTAGGTGTAGGAGGTGGGGGGAGTGTGTTGGAAGCCATCCCACCTCCTCTCCTACACCTGACAGGACATTCAATAAACATGGTGGGACATTCAATAAATAATGAAATAGGATTTGGGTCGTAGAACCAATCAGAAATAGAACCAAACAGAACTGAAGCAAAGCATAGGTGTTAACATGATGCATTAAATGATCCAGAATTACATAGCAGGATCCAAATCACAGCAAACTACTCACAGTAGTATAGACCATAGTCCCTAATAGTTTGTCCAGGTATCTTTGTGAATAATTTTGCACAGTGCTAATCTATCGCCTGCATGTATTGCATAGTATTGCATTATACATCTTTTCCCTGGCTGTTCAGAATCCATTGGTATATATGTAAAATTAGGATTGTTTTTGCCCAAACCATTTTTTTCATAGACACACAAAACTCCAGCCCTCCCGTGCTTCCAGTGATGGACGCTATTTGTCCGGAGACTGGTCAGAACAGAAGCAATGTAATGTAATATTGACTGCTGACTTATGTGTGGCTTTTTAAGCTATCTGAGTGGGAGTATTACAGGTAAGTTACTCTGAGCTTTTTGGAGGAAGAGCAGCATATAAATATATGAGATATGACAGAAATTACTACAAGAGGTCATCCTGCTGCATACACTGAGTCCGCCTAAATTGATCTAAGAAATGCCGGCCCAACCTGCCCTTCAGACCTCCGCTGATCAAGATTTCATGGCACCTGTTCCAGAGCTCCACCATCTGTTCCTAGCAGTAAGTTCAGCCAAAAGCTTTTTGGCTGCAGCATAGAACATTATTTCCAGTCATATCATCAACAGACACCCACTCAAAGCTGGTACTGTTGGCTTTTAAAAAATTATTATACTTGCATTGTCCTGTCCCTTCTCTAAAGCACTCAGGGGGATTGTTTTAGCCTCATCACAAATCAGAGTAGCAGATTTATGCAAAGAGGTAACAACTGTCCAAAACCAATGGGAGTATACTGAGCGTGGGGAAATCTGCACCCAGGTTTCAAACAAGATTAGCCCCCAGGAAGTGCCTGAATTACAGAGGGGTCAGGACACCACAAACATTTAATTTAATTCATTTGTACCCCGCCTTTCTCCCCAGTGGGAACCCAAAGCAGCTTACATCATTCTCATCTCCTCCATTTTATCCTCACAAGAACCCTGTGAGGTAGGTTAAGCTGAGAGAGTGTGACTGGTCCAAGGGCACCCAGCAAGTTTCCATGGAACAAGTGGGTATTTGAACCCAGGTCTGCTGGATACTAATCTGACACTCATGGGGGTTTTATAATACAGGCAGGGGTCATTTGGGGGGGGACGCGGGGGACGCCATCTCCCCGGGTGAGGTGCGGGAGGGCGGGGCTGGAGCTCCCTGCTGGTGCCCGCTGGAGGTCGCCGCCGGCTGTGGGGAGGACACACTTCCGGTGATGTCAGGGGGTGTGGCATATGCTAATGACTTATGCTAATGAGTCCCCCTAGCTCTTTTTCTACAAAATGACCCCTGAATACAGGTATGAATGCTAAATCATGATCCCCCATGGGGCTTTGTTATTGCTGTTCTGTTCTCCCTTGCCTGCAATGCCCCTTCCAACATGGTAGAGGAAGGTATTCTGATCTCTAGCTCTGCATTGGCTTTCTTTACACTCTCCAGTTCCACCCCTTGTTAATTCTTTAGACTGCTAGCTGCTTCCCTTCCTCTCTTGGTTCAGTCCTCTCAGTCAGTCTTTTGTCACATCCCAGGTCCCAGCTGCCTTACAGTTTACTAACTTCTCTGGCTGAGGGCTTGCAAAGTAGGAGATGTCTCACCTGTTGTTTTCAAACTTCTTTTCTATCTAGGCCAGTGTCCAGACTTAAAAAAAAAAACCTTCGGGTGCGCACGTGGTCAGGTGAACTAGCAGAGCTTTGTGATCAGACACAATAAAGAGAGAGGATCCAAGAACAGGCCAATCGGTCAGTCCGGATCCTAGAAGAACCTATAGGTGTGGGTGGCACTGTAAATAAACCAATCACAGGTGTGGGTGTTGGGTGTGGCATGGAACTGGCATTTAAGCAGGCTCTGGGTCCTGCTACAGTATTTCAGTTTTCTCCTGCTTTAATAAACTATGAGCTGATTCACTAACAACGCGTCTGGACCCAGTACTTTACACTGGCAACGAAGGTGGGATCCCGATGAGCATGCCTGACCAAGCACCGGAACCCAGAACTCCAGAGTCTGCATCGAGCAATGCACCGCGCATCAAAAACCCGCTCACCACGCCCTGCATCGCTTCTCCGGTTATGGCTGCTGCTCCAGGAATCACCATCTTTGACCCGACTCACCTTGAGCTGTGGGAAGCATGGGTCAGACAGCTAAAGTAGTTCTTCCAGACCCAGGGTACTGATGATGACGTCAAGAAGAAGGCATGGCTGCTCAGCATGTGCAGAGTCTCCATGATCTGCCTGGTCCAGAGCCCCATCACTCCCGTAACTGTATAAGTCACCACTTATGATGAGCTGGTCAAGGCCCTCATGGACCACTTCGCTCCGAGACCGTCCAAGATGGCGTTCCACATGGACTTCTTTGCGTGCAACCAGAGGTCAGGGGAATCAGCCACCGCTTTCATGGCCAACTTTCACAGGCTGGCAATCAACTGCAAATTCCCCACCATCCAAGACGCCCTGTTAAACCAGTTCGTCTGGGGCGTCCAAGAACCGAAACTGCGGAGGAAACTCATCGGCTAAGACAACCTCGACTTGGACAAGGTGCTCCGGGTGGCCTCAGCATTTGAAAAGGCCCAGCGGGACTGCCAAGCTGACTCATCCCATCAGGCAATCGTCACCCAAGGCTCAGACGTCTCAGACAACAACGAGGTACTCCAAGTTCGAAGACTGAACCGCAATGAGCCATGTGCTCCAACCACCGCCTGCCCGCCTGCGAGGGTCTTCGCTCATGCACCCCCATGACTGATCGCCCAAGCCCCCTGCACCAGCTGCGGTGAGGACCATGAGTGGCACTCCTGCCAGTTCCGGGACACAATCTGCAGAACCTGTAGCAAGGCCAGCCATCTTGCATGTGTTTGCCATTCCCAAGGGCCCTGACATCAGACAAGTACCCACCAGGAATCATTGGAACTGCACATCACGACAGCCAACCCCAAGCACCAGCTACTGAATTTGCCCCAGGATCCCCCAAACAAAATTCACGTGACTGTGTCAATAGAGGGATCCCCTTGTGAGATACAGCTGGACACTGGGACTTCCTCCTCCATTATTTCGGCCAAGACCCTGCAGAAGCTATGTCCAAGGGGGGACCCTCCTAGAAAATCCAGTTGGCCACACCTTGTGGGACTTCCAGAAGAACCCAGTGACCATCAGGGGGTGGGGCAAATTCAGGGTACAGTACAAGGACTTTAATGGACTGTTAGACCTCTTGGTGGTGGAGGGAAGTCTCACCAGTTTGCTGGTGCTGTCATGGTGTGGGACCCTGGGGTTTGGGGTGACGGGGGTGAACCATGTGCGACCACAGGACTTTAATTCTGTATGTGACAAATTCCTGACCGTGCTTAATGAAATGCTTGGCCACTACACAGGACCTCTGGTCTCCCTTCACCTCGACCCCACAGTACGGCCCATCCACATGAAGGCCAGGCATGCCCCGTTTGCATTGAGCCCTAAGATAGATATGGAGTTAGATCGCCTGGTGGAACAAGGGGTTTTGGAACCCATGCCACATGCCCAGTGGGAGACCCCCCTAGTCACCCCGGTGAAACCCAATGGGGATGTCAGGATATGTGCAGACTATAAATGCACTATCAATAAAGCACTACAGGATCACTCATACCCCATACCCATCGTAAGCCAGGTTCTAGCCTCTCTGGCTGGTGCCAAGATTTTTAGAAAGTTAGACTTGGTACAAGCCTATCAACAGTTGCCGGTGGATGACGCCACCGCCGAGGCACAAACCATAGTTACACTTAGGGGGCCGTTCCGGGTACGGAGGTTGCAGTTTGGAGTAAGCGTTGCCCCAGGGATATTCCAAAACCTCACGGACTGTCTTCTTAAAGATATCCCCGGCGTCCAACCCTTCATTGATGACATTCTAATCATGGGCCTCGATGCGGAGATGTTCGCCATGCAGCTACGGTCAGTGCTTAAACATTTCAACAATGCCGGTTTGGAAGTGCGAGAAGTGTCGACTGGGGGTGCTGCGGATGGAATTCCTGGGGTTCGTGGTCAACGCACAAGGCATCCATCCTACGTCCGACAAGATTCGTGCCATTGTGTAAGCGCCTGCCCCCTCCTCGAAGGTGGAGCTCCAGGCCTTCCTAGGACTCTTAAATTTTTATCATTCATTTCTGCCCCACAAGGCCGCCATTGCGGAGCCCCTGCACCGCCTCCTCGATAAGACCACCCCATGGGCCTGGGGTCCCAAACACACCGCCGTGTTCAGGGCAGTGAAAGAACTCTTTACCTCCAATGTGGTCCTTGCCCATTTCGAAGAGTCCCTTCCTGTGGTCTTGGCTTGTGATGCTTCCCCGTACGGGGTTGGGGCGGTCCTGGGGCACCGGCCAGCGGACAGATGGGAGGTTCCTATTGCTTATTATTTACGGACCCTCTCTTCGGCCAAGCGTAATTATGCTCAAATTGACAAGGAGGCCCTGGCAATCGTGGCAGGAATGAAGAAGGTCCACGATTACCTATATGGCCGGCCTTTCACCATGGTCACAGACCATAAACCTCTCCTGGGTTTGCTCGCCCCAGACTCCACAGATGTTGTCCCCCCAAGTGCTCCGCCAGTAGATTTTCCTGGCCGGGTACCAGTACATGCTTGTTCACCACCCCGGTAAAGCGATGGGCCACGCTGACGCCCTCAGCCACCTCCCGCTGCAATCCTGCGACCCAAACCCAGTGCCAGCTCACCAGATAACCCAGTTGGAAGACCTGTCCGACTGCCCTGTCCAGGTGACTAAGGTGTCTCGCCACACCACCTGGGACCGCATCCTCGCCCGGGTCCTGGGACCAGGGTTTGCTGCCTTCTCATCTCGGTGGGACGAACTGTCATCACACAGGGGCTGTCTGCTCTGGGGAAGCCAGGTAGTCATTCCCACCCCATTGCGCAAGCAGGTGCTCAGGGCTCTACATGAGACTCACTCCGGAATTGTGCGGATGAAAGCACTGGCACGGAGCTATGTGTGGTAGCCAGGAATGGACGGAGAGATCAAGGACAGAGTGAAGCAATGCCAGACATGCCAAGAATCGCGGCCAGAACCCCCCAGGGCCCTGGTGCAGCCATGGGAGTCCTCTCACAAGCCGTGGGCTAGGCTACATCTGGACTTTGCGGACCCCTTCCAGGGGCAGATCTTCTTCATCTTGGTAGACACATATACCAAGTGGCTGGAAGTGGTGCCGGTGCCATCCACCTCATCTTGGGCAGCCATTCGTGCAATGTGGCGAATTTTCAGCACACATAGCATCCCGGACTCCCTGGTGATGGACAACAGGACGGCCTTCACCTCGGCGGAGTTCCAGGAGTTCATGTGCTACTATGGAATTTGACACATCCACTCCGTGCCATTCCACCCCTCAACCAATGGCCATGCTGAAAGAATGGTCCAAATGACAAAGGAATCACTTCAGTGCATGGGCCTGGGAGATTGGGACTATAGGCTGGCCCCCTTCCTGTTCGGCCAACGAACAACCCCGCATACTACAACCGGCCACAGCCCAGCCGAACTACTGATGGGATGGCAGCTCACCACGAGACTAGGTCGCTTTCATCCCGATCGAGCACCTGAGAACAGCGCCGCCCCAGAGAGTCAGGAAGCTTCATGAGAGTTCTTTCCGGAAGACCCCATGTACGCCAGAAACTATTCCCGGGGCCCTGCATGGATTCCAACCAGGGTGGTCAGGGTGACGGGCCCCGGTCCTATGAGGTCACAGCCAAAGATGGCCAGCTGCTGAGACGACACATAGATCAACTCTGACATCGCCTCCTCCCTACAGATGCTGACGTGCCAGAGGACAACGAGGACGAAGGACCGGGCCCGGAGCCCAATGAGCCCGAGGTCTCCGCACAAGCCCAGCAATGGCCAAGCATTACACCCAGCCAGGACGGCAGCAAGAACTCCGAGCGAGAACACAGCACAGAACACCGCTACAAACCAGCCCCAGCCGCCACTCCAGGGACACCATCCGACACTACCGGGATGGCTCCCGAGTGGGGAGTTCCAGCCACAGAGCTATGCCACTCGACCAGGGAACAGTGGAGACCCACCTATCTCCAGGACTTTGTTTGCCAGGGGAGTCTAAACCTTGGGGGGAGGGGTGTTTGGTACTAACTAAGACCTCGCATGCGGTCAGGTGCACACGTGGTCATGCGAACTCGCAGAGATTCGCGACCAGACACAATAGAGAGAGAGGATCCAAGAATGGGCCAATTGGCCAGTCCAGATACTAGAAGGAACCTATGGATGTGGGTGACACTATAAATAAACCAATCACGGGTGTGGGTGTTGGGTGTGGCATGGAACTGGCATTTAAGCAGGCTCTGGGTCCTGCTACAGTATCTCAGTTTTCTCCTGCTTTAATAAACTAAAAGCTGATTCACTAACAACGCGTCTGGACCCAGTACTTTACATGTTCCCAAATGTGGCAGTTAACTTGCACAATCTTGAACTTCAGCAGGCGAATGATCAAGAGCAGGTGGGGGGGGAATCCAGCTACGGTTGCCAACCTGCAAGTGAGGCAACCAGTTCTCCTGGAATTACAACTGGTCCCCTCCCAGGGTGGCCATGTCTCCTGCCATAGCTGACAAGCTGCTCTTCCTGCTGCTGCTTCTTTGGGTGGCAGGGGAAACAATTTAAAACACCAGCACCACATGCTACATGATGTCACCTCCAGCCCCTCTCAGAAGAGATGTTATGTCACTCTAGGAATCACCAGCAACTCTATGGTTTTACCTTCAGGCAGTGGGAGAAAACGTTTTAAAAGGCCAGCCCCCTCCCCCTAGTGTTACTTGATGTCACTTCCTGGGAAAAATTTAGTAGTAACATCATGTCACTTTAGGAATCACCAGAAACTCTATGGTTGCACCAATGGAGTTTTCAGTAACTTCTAGAGTGATTTGGCACCTCTTTCCTGGAAGTGATGTTGCATTGCACGTGACATCAACACCCCATGTCCCCACCCCCCTATCAGCCCTCTGGAGGAAATGGCAGCCCTGGAGGGCTGGCTCTGTGACATCACATCCCCTCTGAGCTCCCTTCCATCCTTAAACTCCACCTTCCCCAGGAACCCCCCAAATATCCAGGTGTTTTCCAAGCCAGAGTTGTTAACCCTAAGTCCAATGCAAATGGCTCTCAGGAAGAACATGTGAACCCCTGCTGGAATCACCCACTCTAAAGCTAAATGGAATTGATATAATGACCTATCTCACAGGACCATCCTGAATACATAATCCTGGCCCTGGTCACACGGCAAAGTTGCCACGGGAGAGGCACAGAAGGTGGGCGGATTATCCGGGTGCGATCACACCCCAACATCTGGGAAGTGGAGCGCACCCGTGGCTTACCGCCGACAATGCGCATTTAAAAACTAGTACCTCCAAGGTACTAGTAAATGTTTGCCACGGGCTGCCTCCAGATGCCCGTGGTGTGACCGCGCCGGCGGGTGGCATTCCCCCCCCGGTCCCGCGTTTACCCGCTGGCGCCGAGGGAAGGACCCGTGCTGTGCCACCGGCGCGTCTGATTGCTTAATCGCGGATCAAACTGCGCCGGGGCAATTAGCCACGCCTCCCCCCCCCCCCCGCGATATCCGGCCCGTGTGCCCGGGGCCCCTGATTGTGAAAGAATGTATTATTTGCAGAGTTATGAGTTCCATGTAAACCTCACCTGAACACAAAGCATGCTTAAGTTATACCACACAGGAATATTTTTAAAACCTGACTCCAAACATATACGTTAAACTTCTTCTCCAGAGCTGTACAACTCCAAGCATTCTCCTACAATAAAGAGGTTGCTTGTTCTGTTAAGATCTCAAACCCCCTTCCCATTGTGGGTGTATTTTCTTTAAGGATTTCACTAAAGAGGCACTGAGGTCACTTAGATCCAATTAAGTGAACAGGGAAAATGGAATAACTCCTACCTATTCCCATTTAGCCCCAAACAGCTTTGTTACATTGATGCAAAGCTGATGGAACGGTCAAGATTAACCATTCAATATTTTTAACTCCCATTTTGAGGAAGCTTTGAGCTGCATCACACAGTGCAGGAGAAAGATATTATTTATTGAGTTACTTCATTTATAGTTAGCTGTTCATGTTGAAACTCAAGGCAGAACACACAATTAGAACAATTCAATCACAGCAGTATAATCATATAACCAACAATGCAATCAAACAGAGTTACAAAATGAGAGGGCAGGGCAGTCCACGACAAATATACTACATACGATAAAATAGTATAATGCACTCAACAACAAACAATGAAACAAAAACTGGATTGCAAAATGAAACAGTGCAGCAGAATAATGTATTCCATGAACAAAGCAATGAAAACTACCTGAAATTCTGCAGATATTTTGTGCGAGAGCCCAAGGGGATTATTAAAGACTCCAGCAACATCCTGTGTTGTTCTTCTTTCTCCAAACAGTCCTTAACATAACGGTAAGATTTTTACATTGTAGTTATTGTCTGAGTTATTGAGTCTATCTGAGTCTATCTGAGCCTATTAGTAAATTATTGCTTTACAGTTCTATATACATTTTTATTCCTTCAAGATGACTTACGTACAGAGGTCATTTCGGGGGGGAACGCGGGGGAACGCAGTTCCCCCGGGTGAGGTACGAGGGGTGGGGCACATGATGAAGCCCCGCCCCCTGCTTCCGGCCGCCCCGATTCCGGCCCTCATTCAGCCAGGAGGAGGCAGGAGAAGAGGGAGGGTAAGTTGCTTCCTCCCTGCCTCTCCCCACCCCTGCCTGCCTGGGGCCAGGGAGGGCCTTTGCGGGGCTTCCTTGCATTCCCGCCGACCTGGCGGCCAGGACCGTTGGGGGCGGGGGTGTGTGGCCTTATGACACATTTCCGGTGATGTCAGGGGGTGTGGCCTTATGACATACTTCCGGTGATGTCAGGGGGTGTGGCATATGCTAACGAGTTATGCTAATGAGTTCCCCTAGCTCTTTTTCTACGAAATGACCCCTGCTTACGCAGTTATCCTTTTTTCTTTTCTTTTTCCCCCAATATTTTTATTAGAAGATTTTTTACAATACAGAATAATAACCGGTTACATAAAGCAAAATTCCAGAAGATGCAAACCGCCTCTACTCAAATCAGGTATATATATCTTACTTTACCTAAACTTTATTAAAGTCCTAACAATTTTTGAACATATCTAGTTGTAGGAAGTCAGATGTATAGAGTGTTCTAATTGAATTGCATTATTTTGTATTTTGCATTAGCCACGTCTATCCAGTTAAATTGCGCTAAAGATATTTTTTCTAAGATCGGGCTCCAAATACTCAGAGGGTTATAAAATTCGCACTCATTTTTAATTGTTGAGTCATATATAGAGAGGTTTTCTAGCATAAATATATCCCAAACTTTATTAATCCATTGTGTTAATGTTGGTGGATTTCTGTTTTTCCAATTCTTTGCAATTGTAATCTTAGCTGCTACTATTAACAAATTGACTAATTTTTGCGTTCTTTCAGGGGGACGATTCTGTGGCCAAAGGTGAAGGAGCATTAATTCTGGCGTTAAAGGTAAGTCTGTTCTTGTTATCTGTTTGATTTGTGTTATTATTTTGCTCCAAAATTTATGTATTGCTTTGCAGGACCACCAATTATGGAGGAAATCTGCCTTTTCTCCATAACCCTTCCAGCAATATGGTGAAGTTGAAGGTACAATATGGGACAATCTTGCCGGAGTAAGGTACCATCTAGTGAGTAGTTTCAGATTCGCAGTTATCCTTATCAAGACATTTCCCCCAGGAATACCAGACTCCAGGTGAGGGCTGGAGTTCTACTGAAATTACAACTACATAAGGAGGAGGAGGAGGAGATTGGATTTATACCCCGCCCTTCACTACCCAAAGAAGTCTCAGAGCGGCTTACAAACTCCTTTCCCTTCCCCTCCCCACAACAAACACCCTGTGAGGTAGGTGGGGCTGAGAGAGCTCTTTTAAGAATTGCCCTTGAGAAAACAGCTCTGACAGAACTATGGCTTGCCCAAGGTCATACAGCAGCTGCAAGTGGAGGAGTGGGAATCAAACCCGGTTCTCCCAGATTAGAGTCCATGTACTTAACCACTATACCAAACTGGTTCTACAGACTACAGAGATCAGCTCCCCTGAAGAAAACGGATGCTTTGGGGTTATTCAATGAAATGGCATCCATCCCCAAATCTCAAGAAATTTCACAACCAAAAGTCAGCAACCCCATGCAGCACATACACATTTTAAAATGTCGCATACACTTCCTCTTACTTTTAAAACAAGCTTTGTTACCGTTTGAAAATGAAACCCCACATGGGAAAAATCAATCACCTCTGTTAGCCCATCAGGACCATAATAAAACTCTTTAGAAGTAAGATCCGGTCCTTTGCATTGACTTAAATATGCCTTCATCACTTGAATAATGTTTCACCAAGGATATTTGTTTTACACACAGAAAAGGGACAGGATAGGTGGCATCTCATTATTGCTTACTAGTTTCAGCTCACTGAAATGGATGTAGGTGTCACTCAGTAGTGAGCATGTGTTTGACGGATGTTCATTTTTCGGAGCTGAAGCATGAAAGACATGGAGCCCATCTGCAGCACATGATGTACAATATGCCCGAAAGGGCTAAAACAGTTTTCAATTAATTCTCACTGATTTGCGTGTCAACATCATGCAAATATACCAGAATGTCCGCCAACTGAAATGAATGTTCATGCAATGTACGTGAACAAATTTACCGTCTTTTTAAGCAATGAGTATTCCATTGTCGGAGCTGCAGTGGCTCAAGTGGTTAAGACACTGAACTGCAGGCTGTGGAAGGTCGGTAGTTCAGCAGTTCGAGACCCGAGTGCCGCATGACGGAGTGAGCTTCTGTCTCTAGTTCCAGCTCCTGCCAACCTAGCAGTTCGAAAGCAAGAAATTACAAGTAGATAAATAGGGACCACTCCAATGGGAAGGTAACAGCGTTCCGTGCACCTTGGTGTTTAGTCATGCCGGCCACATGACCATGGAAATGTCTTCGGACAGCGCTGGCTCTTCGGCTTTGAAACGGAGATGAGCACCGCAACCCTAGAGTCGGATTCGACTGGCTTTCGAGCAAGGGAACATTTACCTTTACTATTCCATTGTCAGGAGATGGTGGGTCCACCCCCAAACTGGTGGCTGCTCTGAGAGGGGGGAGGCACTGACATCAGCACTGGGGTCCAGCAGGTGGCATGTGTCCTTTAAGAATTCACCTGACATGGCCTGATGACAGGAAAAGGGATTGGCATGGTCAACTGTGCTGGCAGCATCCTGACCTTTGGGTGCCAGCTCTGGGTCGGGAAATACCTGGATATTTGGAGGGTGGAGCCTGGCGAACATGGGATTTGGGGAGGGCAGGGACTTCAGTGGGGTATAATATAATGACTGAGGGGTGACATGATCGAGGTTTATAAGATTATGCATAGGATAGAGCAGGTTGAGCAAGAAGTACTTTTCTCCTTCTCACAATACAAGAACTCGTGGGCACTCAATGAAATTGCTGAGTGGTCAGGTTAGAACAGATGAAAGGAAGTACTTCATCCAAAGAGTGATTAACACATGGAATTCACTGCCGCAGGAGGTGGTGGCAGCTACAAGCATGGATGGCTTCAAAAGGGAATTACATAATCATATGGAGCAGAGGTCCATCAGTGGCTATTAGCCACAAGGTATAAATAGGAACTCTCAGTCTGGGCCAAGTGATGCTCTGTATTCTGGGGGGGGGGGCACCACTGAACCTCCTGATGGCACCTGATATTTCTGGCTACTGTGTGACAGAGTGTTGGACTTGATGGACCATTGGCCTGATCCAACATTGGCTTCTCTTATGTTCTAATGCCATAGTGTTCACCTTCTAAAGCAGCCATTTTCTCCTCTCCAGGGGAACTGATTTCTGTCACCTGGAGACCATCTGTAATTCTGGGAGATCTTCAGCTACCATCTGAAGGCTGGCAGCCCTAAAACCCTGCCCAGTTTCCAGCTGGATGGTGATAGGCAGGGCCCAAGGCTCAGTGGGGCTGCTAGAAAGCAGCCATTTACAGGGCACTGGTCCAAGAAAGGGCAAAAAGGGATACAGGCTGTTCGGTGGCACGGCTGGATGGACATGCCAGACCTTACCTCCTGATGTTGGAAGGAGTAATGCGGGGGGGGAGAGCATGGGTGCTGAAGAAGAAGATGAAGAGGAGGAGATGGAATTTATACCCCACCTTTCACTACCCGAAGGAGTCTCAGAGCAGTTTACAATCTCCTTTCTCTTCCCCTCCCCACAACAGACATTCTGTGAGATAGGTGGGGCTAAGAGAACTCTTTTGAGAACTGCCCTTGAGAGAACAGCTCTGAAGGAACTTGTGACTGACCCAAGGTCACACCAGCAACCCCCCTGTTTCCTACTTCCAGGCAATGAGGTACCTTGATGTTGAGCATCGCCAGGGAGTGGGACCAAAATCCACCCTCCCACAAACGTTTCTGTGTTTTTATTCCTCAAATGAGCCCTGCTGTCTGATCAGACCCAAAGCCCTTCTAGCCCAGTGTTCTGTTTCCAGGAGATCACTGGACATAAAGGCAAACATCCTGTGGTTTGTCACCAGCACCTGGTACTGAGAGGTACACACACTGCTGGTCAACACAGAGCTTCCATTGAGCCGTCCATGTTAACCACTGCTGGCAGACTCCACAGATTTCTCTAATCCTTGTTTTTAAAAGCACCTATGGAGAGGGATAAATGGGTATGTGGAAGGGTAGCCCCACTTCCTGGTCTCTCCCAATACTGAACAGAATGTTCCTATTAGGGGGCTTTAATCCATGGGGCCCAATGCTCATAAACCAAGTCACACAAATTCTGCCCCCACTAGATGGGAGCATAGAGATTGCATGGATTAAGTTTAAATGCAAACACTCCTCTCTGCAAAAATGGACTTGGTTTTGTTTTTTGCTTGTTCTGCTTTGCAAGGGTGATTCTGCACCACGGAGTATTTGTCTCCGATGCTAGGAGCTGCTGTTCATGCAAGGCCAGCATCGATCAATGAGCCGAAAAGGATTTATTTGCTTCATTTATATGCTGCCTTTCTTCCCAATGGAGACCCAAAATGGCTAAGAACAGGGCTCTTTTTGTAGAAAAAGCCCAACAGGAACTCATTAGCATAATAGGCCACACCCAACAGCAGGAACTCATTAGCATATTGGGCCACACCCCTGACAGCACAGCTCATTGGCACATTAGGCCACACCCCCATGTTACCAGAAGTGTGCTCATCCAGCCACACCCACCTTTTGCTTCTTATTCTGTTTACCTTATCTGTTGTCAAAACCCAGGGCCTTTTTTTGTAGCAGAAACTCCTTTGCATGTTAGGCCACACACCCCTGATGTAGCCAATCCTAATGAGTTTCTGCTGTTGGGTGTGACCTATTATGCTAATGAGTTCCTCCTGGGCGTGGCCAACTTGGGAGCCAGCCGGAACTCCGTTCCTGTGCGTTCCTCCCCGAAAATAGCCCTGGCTAAGAATATTGTTCTCCTCGCCTCCATTTTATCCTCACAGCAACCCTGCGAGGTAGATTAGGCTGAGGGACTGGCCCAATGTCACACAGAAAGCTTTCATGGCAGAGCAGGGATTTGAACCTGGTTCTCCCAGATCATAATCCAACCCTCTGGCCACTACACCACCCAGGCTCTCAGTGCCAGAGTACCAGAGGTGACTGAAGAAAGCCCAGGCCAGCAGAAGACTGCCTCTGCAGCAGATGACAAAGGTTACAAACAGAAGCAAGGCTTAAGATCCAAGCCATGATATCCAAAATCTAGATATTGGATGGGGTGGAGGAGATACGTAATTCCATTCACGCACTGATGAAACAGCGGGCAGAGTGAAGTGCAGATACAGTTCAGAATGCCACCATAAACCTTAGAACCATGCATGCCATTCTGAAATTCTTGGAAGCTCAGGGAATCATCAACAAAGATACTGTAAAAAAATTAAAATAACATTTTAGCCATTACTATTGTTTTGGGTTGCCGGCTTTTTTCCCCCTTTCTGGCTGGGATCCTTGGCCACAAACATCCTTGTGGCTGAAAGAAACTCTTCCGCTCAAGCTCCTCCCCATCACGCCGTGATAAAACTAGAAGCTGTGAGCATTTCTGCTTCTCAAGCAACTCTTAGAAGCTTACTGTATGACTTTGGGCCAACCACTCTCTTAGCCTAAGCTACCTCACAGGTTTGTCGTCGTGATCACAACATGGAGGGGAGAATGATGTTGCAATCCCTTTTGGGGGCTCATTGGGGAGAAAAGCAGTGTATAAATTTCTAAATAAACAAAATACATTTCCCATGCTTTTTGCCCAAGGGGAAAAAAATTAGATTTCATGGCATCTGAACCCAAACAGCAGAAAGGTCCCATGCTTACAAGTCACATTAGACCTTCTCTGACTTTCAGTTCTATGGAATAGACAAATGATATACATGGGGGTCAGTTTGGATAATACATGGCTCTGTGTACACTGAGAAGAAGGGGCAGGAGACTGAAAACTATGCCTAATTTCCCTGTCCATTGGTGGTAGTGGTGGTGGGGACAATTATCCAACGTGGCACAGTTTCTGTGCACGCTGTTGATTCCTTGATATTATCTAGGCCAGTGACACTCACTCAATGGCTAAGGAGCCACATATGGGTCTCTTATATGTTACTTGTGGCACCATTCCTCCAGCGTGGAACTTGCCCCATATTTCAGGAGAGTGAGCAAGGCCCTTGCCCAATGGGGTTGGCACCTTGAAACAGCTGCTGCCAAAGGAATGTGTAAGCTGCAGGCTCCACTGAGGTGCAGGCCACATGCAAAGGATGGAAGCAAACAGTGGTTCTTTTGGCTGATGGTCATTGTGAATGTGTCTCTCAGTGAGCCATGGAGTGAGTACCACTGAGCTAGGAGATCAGCCACAAGTACAGATCCTGTCTGCATCTGCACATTATGCTACTGCATGGATAGCTGGATGTGTCAGACTCAGGACAGAGGGGGGAGAGAGAGAGAGAGAAGGCAGATTTTTTTGCACTCCCTCCTCATTTAGGGCTGTTTGTCATTCAAACCCAGTTAAACAGCGGGGCTGTAACCCACCTCTATTTTCCTCATCAACTACATTCCTAACTCCGTACCTTAGTATCTCTGACACTTAAGATTTTCTAAGCATCAGAAAAGCCTCAGCATTGTCCACTCAAGGGTGAAGGCTGGTGGCAGGCAGGCCTCTTCACTTCCCCAGCCTAGCTGAAGGAAAGAACTCTGCGGAGACCAGCCAGAAACCTCAACAGAAATGTCCAGAGCATGTGAGCAGCATACCCTTCAGCGCTGAAAATAGGAACATTCTTATGTAGATGCAACACTTCTATTCTCTAACCAAGGACGATAGCCTGACGAACTCCCCCCTCCCTCCACTATCGCCTTGCTGAAAGTGATTCTCTGCCTGCCACTGCTCTGAACCTTAAGTTCTAGTCAGCTTTTATGGTCAAAAGTTTAACAAGTTAGTTAAATACAGTGTCAAAGAGAAGTTCGTAGTGCCATCCTCAAGCAGAGTTACTCCCTGCTAAGCCCACGGGCAGCATGGCCACATTATGACTTTCATTGGCCCTAGGCAGTTTTGCCTTGGTGGGTCCCTCCCACCACAATAATATCAATATTAAAAATATTTTTTATAAAACTTTAAATACATTAACATTTTATTTTTTTCTGTTTTAGGCCAAAGTTAATAGATTTTCATTTTTTTTTCTGATGTAAGGGAAAAAATTAAAACATTTTCTTCGGCCCTAAAAGTTCATTTTTTTTCCCTTCCGATTTTAAAAGATTTTCTTCAACCCTAAAAGAATCATGGGCCCTTGGAACTGTGTCTACTGCGCCTAATGGGTAAGTTGGCCCTGACTGACAGGATTGTTTGGGAGGGCATTCTTGTAGAAGGTGCACAGTTCGGCATAATGATTCAGCTCAGAATGTGACTTTTATTAGGGATGGGGGGGCGACTATGAAACTCATGGGGACAAATCTCACCTTCCCCCATCATCGCTGAACCTAGTATAGCTCCAGGCTCCAACACCCATCTTTGAGCCCAGCTACCATGTGTGCAGACAACAGTACTTTATTGGGGGGGGTTAACCCCCCCACATTTTTTGTGATTTCAGATTTTTCTGCAACACCGGGGGTGTTCCCCAAGTTTGCAGGAAAATCTGTTTAGTACCAGTGTGGCCCCAGTCCATGGATTTAGACATTCACAAATGGGGGCCGCACATTGCTTTTAGGTATATAGATAATGTCTTGCCTACACTGATTGTCTTGTTGCTTTAAATAGATATGTCTGCATGTGTTGTTCAGGAATACACACACACACCTTCATTTTACAAACCCAACCTAACTGCATTTTTTGTCTTACTAGGAATCTTTGCAAATGGATTCAAATGTTATCATATCTTGTAATTCATTTTCTGATTGACTGAAAGGTTGGGGGGTTTTGTGTTTTTTTAAGCACACTGATAATATGCTGCGAGTTCCACTGAGAAAGGCAGACTGGACATGAAGATAATAACTCTGCTTAGAATGGAACTGTTAATCTTAACCATGGATCTGTCTGCACTTACAGAACACCAGTCCTCAGTGTTTACTGTTTTATTTATTTACTAGGAATAAGGCCTGTTGTGGAAATAAATAAGAGGATCTGAGCACTCAGCGTCAATTTGCTGTGGCAACCTCATCAGGGTATAATGACACAGACTCCAGTGTTTTCTCCAGGGGAACCGATCTCTGCCACCTGAAGAGCATTGTAATTCTGAGTGATCTCCAGGCCTCACCTGGAGATTGGCAACAATGGTTCCCTAGGAGGAAATTGCTGGTTTGGAGGGTGGAGACTATGGCATTGTACCTGTCTGAGGTCCCACCCCTCCTCAAACCCCACCCTCTCCAGGCTCCACTCCTCAAATCTCCAGGAATTTCCCAACTTGGAGTTGGCAACCCTATCTCATTCCCAGCCAAATATCAACCTACCCTTACCTGCCCCTGTGACTTCAGCTTTCCATCTCCTCCCCCCTCCCTGCAATATCCACCTAGGAAGAGTACAGTCTTTCTCCACAAAGCAGCTCACATCATTCTCCTCTTCCCCTTTTGAGCTGCACAACAACCCTGTGAGGTAAGTTAGGTGAAAGTCTGTGACTGGTCCAAAATCACCCACTCAGCTTCCACAGCAAGAACCTGGGGTCTGGCAGATCCTGCTCTGAAGCGCTGCTATACCACACTGGCTGTGGTATCTCCTGGTGTCACGACTGAACTCCAGACAACAGATCTCTCTCTCCCCCTGGAGAAAATAACTGCTTTGGAGGGTGGACTATGGCATTCTATTCAGCTGAGGCCTCTCCCCTCCCCAAACTCTGGCTTCCATAGACTTCACTACAAAACCTCCAGGAATTTCCCAACTTGGAACTAGGGTTGCCAAGTCGAATATTCTTACCGGCGGGGGAGCGTCGCTGGGCTCCGGGAGCTCTCCTCCGATGCGCGCACGCGCCGCCAGCACATCCCGGAAGTGACACGCGACGTTGATCATGTTGGGGGCATGTCCCCGATCATCGGAGGGAAAACCATAGAGTTTTCCCTCTGACGATCGGGGCCACGCCCCCAACGTGATCGATGTGGTTGTGTCAACTCTAGTGATGCAGCCACGCTGCGCTTCAGGGGGCGGAGTTCCCCCCAGGGCCAAATCCCGCAGCGGCAGAAATTGGGCCTCCAAAGCGGGGGTTTACCCGCTCCCCGCCCCCACTTGGCAGCCCTACTTGGAACTGGCAACCCTAGTCAGGACTGGCCCCAATGAGTTCCCCATAAAGACCAAAGTAGGCCTGGAAAGGCCCTTCTCCCCCCACCTTTTTGCTGACAGAACCAAGGTTGAGGAGATTTTGCTGTCTGTGATGGCTATATGGACTACCATCATTCAGTGGTGGTCACTCTCTGTCCCTAATAAGACAAAATGTTGGGTGATGTAGGATCAAATCTCTTTAATCTTTTATTAATAGAGCAGCAGAGAAGGGGAACACTAAAACAGGTGACTAACTCTTTCCTCAACACAAACCTTTCCCTCAGTATAAATCATCCCTTTACCAGACCTGCTATTTGCCCCACAAGGGAAGACAAATTAATGAACACAGTCAGGCCTCTCTCTCCCCTTTGTTTACTGAGGAACTCATGGTAGTGAAGCAGTTGGGCCTGTGATGTCTCAGATACTACAGTTAGTTCAGTCCAGACTCAGGATTTTATTGAAGTCCTAGTGGTCCTAGTGTATGGGTAACTTGCAAATTGGTGAGGGTTGATGATGTGGACAAGTGGCTCAGAAGTGTGTGGTCTACCATGTCTAGACTCAACTCATATCCTTCGTGGCTGCTGGTGTCAAACCGGGCTGATTTGGTTGAGTAAGTCCAGGAGGTGACAAATGCCTCCTTGAGGGAGGGTGTAGTTCCAAATGCTTTGAAACAAGTAGTATCCTGAAACAAGTAGTATCCTGAAAAAGGTATCCCTGGACCTTAATGACCTAAATAATTACTGTCCCATAGACAACATTCTTCAGGCATCCTACAATTCCATATGAGACCTAAGGTTGTCATCTGATGATTTCCAAAATACTGGATATCTCTTCTCTTGGAGGGGACTAGGAGAAAGACCCAGATCAAAATTTGGTGGGTCACACACTCAGACATGAGGGACTTTGGCAGGTCACCAGTTCTGTCAGAATTTGGTGGTTCGTAGTGGAGTTTGGCAGATTCTGGCTTTTCAGAACCCAATACTGGTTTCCTGGCAAAACATGCTTTTTGCTTGGTTTAATAGATGGCTTCATATAGTGGTTAAAGTATTGGATTAGGATATGGGAAACCCAGATTTTAAATCTGCTCTGTGTCACGAAGCTTGCCAGTTGACCTTGGATTCATCACTCGCTCTCAACCTAATCTGTCTCACAGGGTTCTTGTGAAAGTAAGCTGGAGCAGTGGAGCTTTGTGTTCTTTGGAGAAAAGGCACAACAAAATAATGTACCAAATAATTTTTTTTAACTGATTGGATCAGTAAATTGGGGCAGGTTGGCAACTTTCAGGATACTATATAGGTGTTACCTGTAAATACAAAGCTTGCAGCAAATACAAAATTTGTTGTTCCGGAGAGCTAGGCTGTTTGTTTGATTTGCAATTTGCAGGTCTCAAAACCCTGATGCACTTGTGGCTCTTTTAGATATCCTGTCCAGATGAAACAGTGTCACCAGCATGCACTGTCAACTATGCTGTGGATTCAGCCTGTTTGCAGGAAATCATCACAGTGGGGAGAAGAAGTACTTGGGAACATTTTCCATTTTGGCACAAAACACCTGCTGTCTAAGATGGACTTCTCTTTGCTTGTGGATCGAGGAAATGAAGTCATTGAAAATGAGTCATGTAAAGGATTTGCAACCCCCTCCCCTCAGGAACGTATCAACACTGAACAACAACAGACTTCTGTTGACTGCAATCTGAATTCTGTAACAGGCAAATTAACCATGTGATGGTATGTGCTGGATTTGCATAATTCTGTTCTGAACAGCATGCTGTCAGCACTGCATAAATATTAATAATAATACTCTTGCTGCAAGTTGACCTCTCTGCTTAGTTACTTACTAACAAAGCATTTATTCTTAATGTGTTCACCTATTTGCAGAAACAATGCGGCAGAGGCTGAAGACGTCTGGTAAGAAGACATAGAAACTCAAGCCCTGCAATGGGATCTGAACTTGATACCAAAAAATCATCAGACCATATTTCAGAGACTGCTGCACCGCTGAAGAAGAGCTACAGAAGGAAACTGCAAGTCAAACCAGCAGGAAGTGTTTGGATGTGAACACATGAGCACATCAAGCTGCCTTACACTAAGTTAGACCTTTGATCCATCAAGATCAGTATTGTCTACTCAGATTGGCAGCAGCTCTCTAGAGTTTTATGCAGAGGTCTTTCACATCAAGAGATGCTGGGGATTGAACCTGGGACCTTCTGCCTACCAAGAAGATGCTCTTCCAGTGGGGTTGCCTGCAATGCTCCCTCTAAGCTGTGGAGTCTTGTGAGCAAAAATTCTACTTTTTGAGCTACTGGCATTAAAGTTGTGAGCGAGCGATTTGGCTACTGCATAAATTAGTTTGCTTTGGAGCCATCCTTCCTGAGCTAAGGCAAATATGTATGAGCCAGAGGCTAAAAAACTGTGAGCTAGCTCACACTAACTCAGCTTAGAGGGAACACTGGTTGCCTGTTCTGGACTGGGGAACACTGGAAATTTGGGGGTGAAGCCTAGGAAGAGCAGGGTTTGGGGAAGGGAGGGACTTCACTGGGGTATAATGCCACAGAGTCCACCCTCCAAAGCAGCCATTTCCTCCAGGGGGACTGATCTTGGTCATCTGGGGATCAACTGTAATAGTGGGAAATCTCCACGTGCCACTGAAGGTTGGCTAATCTATCTTCTGATGAGCCACAGACCCTCCCTTTAAACATGAAGCTGCCTTGCATTGAATCAGACCACTGGTCCATCAAGGTCAGTACGGTCTACTCAGACTGGCAGTGATTCAGAGTTTTACACGTGGCCATGTGAACGGGTGTAGCTTCGCATTGGAGTACAATGCCGAGCACAGATCCTAGAGTGGACCAATAGGACGGCTCGGATTCAAGAAAGGACCTATGGGTTCTAGGTGTATCGTAGAAGACCTATCACGGGGAGCAGGGTGTGGTTTAGTTGGGGGACTTAAGCCAGTCTTCGGACCGGCTACTTTGTCTTTAGTTCATGCTTCTAATAAACTTATGAGCTGATTTCACTACAACGTGTCTTGAACCTAGTACTTTATACTGGACATGCTGGGGATTGAATTTGGGACTTCCTACGTGCCAAGCAAATGCTTTGCCACTGGGTCACTGCCCCTCCCAATCTAATTGGGTGAAGCAGGTCTTGTGGCAAACCCTGCTTTCCATTAGATCTTCCAATTCCAGTCTGGCCTTTTGCTCTGTGAAACTAGCAGTGCAATCCTAAACAGAGTTACACCCTTCTAAATCCATTAAAGTCAACGGGTCTAGAAGGACATAACTGTGTTCCAGATTACACAGTAAGGGGATCCGTTAATTGAAGTTCCTTGCCTTGTGACCCTACCAGAGGTCATTTTGAGCATCCTCTGATTAAGACAAGCCAGTTGTCTACTAATCACGCTTCTGAATCTGTCTGAAATGTTCCCAGCACCGTCTCATGACCAAGAAACAAAATATTATTGGAGGGATTAAGCCACTAAGAGCAGGTCTGATTGCTGATAGCTTCCAGCACCAGGGGCCAAGAGCAGAGTTTCTCCATAATGATTATTACCCATTTGGTTATTTTTAAAAAACAAATAAACAAAATTCTTGCATCAAACATTAATAGGAAATGCAGATAGAGTTTCAGGGGACAAATAAGCCTGCCTCGGCGGAGAGGGAGGGGTATAAATTTAAATAAATAAACAAATGTGTTTGTCTTTACTACTGGGAGTTGTCAAACTCTACCAGGAGGACTGGCAAGGTAGTCAAAACTGCATTTGGAAATGCTTCTGCCCGTTGGGAGCACAGATGAATCTAACTTCTCTCAAGCATAGATTCTTACACAGAGTCTCTGGCCACCTTGTAGAGATCTGGATATTCTTTCCTGGAAAGCCACCCAGTTCCAGGAGCACTCTGGCCAGCTGTTTTCCAATGTGGCCTCCCCCAAGTGATGCTCTGTCTTCTTGGTGCTTGGGGGGGGGGCCAACAGTGGGAGGGCTTCTAGTGTCCTGGCCCCACTAGTGGACCTCCTGATGGCACCTGGTATTTTTGGCCACTGTGTGACAGAGTGTTGGACTAGATGGGCCATTGGCCTGATCCAACATTGGTGTCTCTTATGTTCTTATATTCTTAATTATTCCAATCTTTAGGCTTTGAAGACTTATTTCCTTGGATTCCTGGGCCTGCTTTGTGGGGAGGGTGGAATATAAATCTGACAGAAAGCACTTTATTATTGTTATTGTTATTAGTATTCATGATTTTACTGTTTTATCTGGTTTTATGTATGGGCTCATGCCCCTTGTAAGCCGCCCTGAGGCAGCTCGCGGGGAGGGCGGGGTAATAAATAAATAAAGAGGCACATTCTCATGAATCGTCTGTTTCTGCTTGGTGGCATCAAGCAGATGGCAGAAAAAGACTGCATGGGAACAGGCGTCACTGTCAGCCCTTTGGCATACTTTCTCAAACACAGGAGGCGCTCCTCAGTTACCTCTGCTCCAGAATCAGATTGAAAGGTTTTCAGATTCAGTATAAGATCAGCCATCTTGAACAAAAATAGTGTGTAGCCAGCAGCTTACTTTTTGTTTCATTTTTTTAGAAGCTGGGGCTCCTGACACCCACGGGTTCTGTTTGTGGTCCTGCATGGGCAGGGAGAGCTAGCGAGGGTGACAGCAGCCATAGGCAGCTACAGCCAGCTGCAAGAGCCGGGCCCTGTGGACAGCCGGGGGCCAGGCTGCTGCAAGGGCCTTGGTTAGTTATTTCATTTTAACTCATTTATACCCCACCTTTCTCCAAACTGGGTACCCAAAGTGGCTTACATCATTCTATGCTCCTCAATTTTATCCTCACAATAACCCAGTGAGGTAGGTTAGGATGACAGTGTGTGACTGGCCACAGGTCACCCAGCAAGCTTCCATAGCAGAGTGGGGATTAGAACGTGGATCTCAGAGATCCTAGTCCAACACTCTATTACACTACCACTGGCTCTTTAGTTCCTCTTACGTAAGTGGATAGTTGGCATTCATTCCTCCAGGAGGGAAAATGCAGTGCGGCTACAACAAAGGCAAAAACTATGCTCTGCCTCTGACATTTGGTGGCTTGGCCAAAATGATTACAGAAGCTCAAAGCAACCACTTGGAGGGCATGTAGAGGAGCATCCGGGGCGGGGGGGGGGTTCTCCCACGACACTGAGGTCTCTAGCGTGCACAGGATCCTTCTATACACTCTTGAACCTCAGTCATCTTGGCAAGTGCAGGTTCATGAGTGTATAAGAACAGATCCTGTGGCCTCTCCAAACTTGGAAGGCAGGTAGAGGAGAGTCAACTGCAGATCTTCTGTGAGCTTGGTGTCTCTAGCATGCACAGGATCTGTTCTATACACTTCTGAACCTCCTGAACCTATGTTTGTCAAAATGACTGCCTGTCATCTGTCATTTTGACAGGTGCAGGTGCAGGAAGTTCAGGAGTGTGTAGAATGAATCCTGTGCAATCCAGAGACACCAAAGTCACAGAGAATCTCCAACTGACACTCCTCTACCTGCCCTCAAAGTTTGGTGAGGAATGGATTTACAGGGTCCGAGTTACACCCCCCCTCCAAGAAGGTGCCCCCAGGAAAGTGCTTTCTGGGGAAATGACCACACTTTCCTGGAGGCACCTTCTTTGGAAGATCATAACTTGGACCCTATAAATCCAATCCCCACTAAACTTGGAGGGCAGGTAGAGGAGAGTCAGCTGGAGATCCCCTGTGAGTTTGATGTTTCTGGCATATCTGGGGGCCATTCTACCCCCCCCGAACCTCACAAACCTCACAAATGTTTTGTGAGGCGGCTAAAAATCAGTGATGGTCCATGGTTCGTGAACAGGCACCATGACTGGAACAACATTTTCCCAGTTTGTGCCCATCCCTGTTTGATTCCCCACTTTCTCCACATGAAGACTGCTGGTGACTTTGGGACAGTCACAGTTCTCTCTTGTTTGTATTTTATTCTAGAATTTTACGACCAGCTGGTTAACAACCAGGAGTGAACTGTTGGCCTTGTTACGCCTACCCTCATTTGGACACACACTCTATTTATTCACATGGGACCAGCAAAAAAAATCACAATACTTCAGCTGCTGGCATGTAGAGTCCCCCCCTCCCCCAGCAGAATTTCCCTACTTTTAAAGGGAGCATCATGGACCTCCCAGAGCTTTCCCCTTTGACACAGGCTAAAGGAAAGCTTCCTTTGATCTGGTTCAAAGGAGGAACAGGAGGGTGCCTGTGGGTGCAGCATCCATGTGGAAGCTCTACCTGAAGCCAATATAGGAAGTTACTTTGATGGAGGGGGTGGGAATGTTTGAAAGGGTTTACAGCAGACAAATTGCATGCAACAACAGTGTGGCATCACAGTGCTGCAGAGCTTAATGAAACCAAAGAGCCTATTTAAAAATCAGGACTTTACAGAAGATGGAGAGTATTACTTGTATCCACGACAAGGCTGAAGTTGGTTCCCACTTCCCAGTTCCTTATTCGTGACACTAGACGTGTTGTCCGTAGCAAGGAAACAATTGTTAGCAAAAGAGCTGTGGGAAGCCATTCTGAGTTTATGAATACCTTATTGGTGGATTGTACTGTAAAAAGAATACTGGAAAATTGAGATCAGTTTGATAAAGATATGCCTCGAAACAAACGGTAAAACTCGAGAAGTTCGTCCATTCATCTGTTCATCTTGATGGCACTTCAGTGTCTCGATGATGTCTACCTGTTGAAAAAACAAGAATTAAAACGGCATGGAAGCTTAACAGCAGTATTATCTTCATTTATTCAACTGTATGGACTACTGCAGCAATTCACTGTATGTTGATCTTATCCGTGAATCCAACCACAGATATTGAGGATAGTTTAAAAGCTCTGCACCCCAAAATAAATTACGGACCACCACATATCATATATTCAGGGGACTCTGTGAGAGGATATATGCTGTTTCTGGCCCAAAGCCCAGTTCTTGTGCCAGGTGCTTCAAAGTGGGGTACCTCCCAGACAAATGGACATGCAGACACTGGGGCCAAGCTGCATCCCAAAACAGTCTTTTGTTGTTGTTGTTCCACGGCACAGTCAAGTCCGACTCTTTGCAACCCCACGGACCACATCATGCCAGGCCCTCCTGTCTTCTGTCGTCCTCCAGAGTTTGCTTAATTTCATGTTCATTGCATCGATAACACTGTCTAACCATCTCATCCTTTGCCATCCCCTTCTTCTTTGGACCACCTCAAAGCACACATCCCCACACTCCAGACACTGCCTCTTACAAGAAGACATACAGTGGTGCCTGGTCCAAACACTGGTTCTGGTGCTACGAACTTCTGTTTGAGTTGCCACCAAGAAGATTTGAATAAGGAACGGGAGCCATTGCATGCCTCTGCATGTAGCTTCAGCCTCCATATCCACAGCATGGTTTCATCTGTTGGGGGATGATGACTTTTGGCAGCCAAAATCCTTTTCGGAACAAATTCTCATTGCAAATCCTGTGAAAACAACTCCTGATGTGGTTTCTGAAATTGCAGAGTTCAAGCTTCCATATCGTGACCAATACAAAAATGACACATGCTTTTCAGATCCTCCCTTCCTGTTGGTGTGCACACATAAAAAGAGAAAAACATTCAGATCTCCTTGTGCTGGGTTTCTGAACTGATGGAGGGCCATATGGGAAGATAGATTTACAGTCACACAACAATCATTTTGCCCTTTATAATCTTCATGTCATTGTGGGTCCAGTTGAACAACTGGAATTATCCTTTCCTTTGATAACAAAAGGGGTCTGTTTTCCCACATCCCTGTTTACCTGATGCTAAAACAGCTTATGATGCTGGGTGCCACAGCAAAAACGTGGCAGATGGATAAAAGTGCAGCAATTTGGAGTCCTTTATACTGTGATGCACGTAATCTGATGTTTTTTGCTTCATACTTCTTGCTTCTCCAACCAGTGTGAAGACTGGGGAAGTCTTTACGGAGTATTCTTATGGAGGCAGGAAAAATGAAGTCTCAGGGCATCTCAGTAGGAGGCTGTTTTACATACACCTGTGCCAATTGAACAGGAATTAGGGAGACACAGAAGCAAGTACTCAGTTGAAACCTGATCCCAGGCACTTTGATCCAACCTCTTCAGCTTCCAAACTTTCCCCCTTTCTGTTTTCCTTGAATTCAGACTATATCAGTCTCCCTCTACCCTGGAAGAGGATGTGATTCAACATGCATTCCAATGGGTCTTTGATTGTAAAAAGCAGCCTAATCTCCCATTGGTGGCCATTGTCAATGTCTAAGCCTGCAGATTAACTTTCCAGAACAGGGCAATAACAATAGCCATGATTGCAACTGCCAACAGGCAAAATTTTAGATTTGAAACTGGAAGACTTGAACTCAAATCAGTGGATCAGCTTGTGCAAGCCATTCTTATCAATTACATTATTGGACTCTGAAATAACAGTTGTCTCTGTTGGTCCAGGTCATTTGGAAGTCGGGTTGCTGAATCACCTCATGGGAAAATACATCTACTAGGCTTGCTTGCTAAGCTGAATCATCACAGTGAGAAATACAAGCTGCCTGCTAGCTCTACCTGATGGATCATCACTTGGGAAATGTACAATAGGTTGCTGCATTGTTCGGTACAAATAACTGTACATTGGTATTTATCTTCCATCAGGAAGAAGACAGTTGGACTCTTCATGTTGTATAACTTAGTTTGAAAGTGTTTGAAATGTGATGTTGTAGTTTGAAAGTGTTAACAATACACTAGAGTTGATGTTGTGTATAAAAAGCAAATATATTTAGCTATAAGTACATGTGACTATTGTGTTTATTATTTCAACGCGGTGTTTTTTTTGTGTGTTTATCTGACTTAGCCGTGTTCCCTGTGTGCTTGTTGTTGAACCTCCAGGTGAGGCCTGGATAGCTCCCAGAATTACAACTGACCCCCAGACAACAGAGATCACTTCCCCTCTAGAGGAAATGGCTGCTTTGGAGGGTGGACTCTATGGCATTATACCCCATTGTGGTCCCTCCCCAAATCCCATCCTCCCCAACTCCACCCCCAAAACTCCAGGAATTTCCCTATCCAGAGCTGGCAAACGTATTTGGAAGGAAGCATGATAAAAGCAGTAGAACACTCAACATTTAAACAACCAAGTAAATGGCATATGCTGGGTAGCAAAGAGCAATCCACTTGCACAAACCTTCCCTACTTTCCCTTCCTTCCACAGTCCCTGGGGAAGCGGATTTGGGATTCACAAGGGGAAGCTGATTTGGGCCTCATATGGAGTAATAGCCATGTAATAGCCCTTGCAGCAGCCTGGCCCCCGGCTGTCCACAGGGCCCGGCTCTTGCAGCTGGCTGTAGCTGCCTATGGCTGCTGTCACCCTCGCTAGCTCTCCCTGCCCATGCAGGACCACAAACAGAACCCGTGGGTGTCAGGAGCCCCAGCTTCTAAAAAAATGAAACAAAAAGTAAGCTGCTGGCTACACACTATTTTTGTTCAAGATGGCTGATCTTATGCTGAGTAATAGCCACGTGGGTTGGTGGTAGGGCTGCAATTAGGCCGGGGGGGGGAGAGGAATGCTCTCTTCTCCCTCTTTTGTATGCCCAAGAGGTATTTTAAAATTTAATACAGGCTGCAACTGTCCTTTCAATATTTTTAAAAAGTTACTGCTGACTTGGCTTTCCCTGAAGGTTACACAGTTGGAGTACTATGAACAAACCCACCTGCCAAACTAGGATCCTAAAAGCTATTTATGAGTCAGTGCGATTCACAGAAGCAACATTTTGCCCTGAGATTTTGCTTTCACGCTCTCCCTTTTCTCCCTTGTGGGTGTAACCGTTACATAGAGAAAACATCCCATGTGATTATCACGTACCAAGGAGCTCTCTCACACAGCAAGGTGCTACTAAACACATAAGAGTTGACAGACAGGGTCAGATCTCTGCTGCAACTTGGTCACACTTGCTCAGTATTTCCTTAGCCCAAAGAGCTTCAAGGGTGTTGTTTTTCCCATGGTGGGGGCTCTGCATGTGCACTTAATGTTTGTGCATGCAAACCCCCCCCCCCTACAAGGCAATTAACACCCTGTTGTCAGGAAAATATGGTGAGAGACGTTGGAACCTTCCTATGCACTATGGTCCCAATCCAAATCTGTCCCCTGCAGCACTTCAGGATTGAGTCCCCACATGGAACTTCTCCCTGGTGTCCAGCTGAAAATCCCAGTGGGGATCCCATGTTAAACGTAACATGTAGTTTGAGTCTCAGAGAGTACCTAGGGGTTTTCCACATGGGGGCAGGCTTGCACAGTTTCTCTGCTGCAGCTGCTGATAGTGCATCCACCTTTTTCAGATTTGGGAAGGCTTTTCAGACTTAAAAAAAAAAAGATCTGTGCAGATACTTTTAACTATTTGCTTTACAGTTTCTATCCCCTTTCATTGCAAAGATATAAGGGGAAAGGGGATAGAGACTTAATTTTAAAAATGTGGGAAATTCCAGGCAAAAAACAAAAAGTGAAAGCTGGGAATTCAGAAAACCTGATGCACAGACTGTTATTATAATATAACAATATTCGACTGCTGATTTTTTTATTTTTTTTAAAGCCCATCATGGCAGGGGGGGAGAATGGCTGCCACGCAGACAGGTCAAGGAAAATCTGAATGTTCCTACCCACACAGCAGCCAGGCTTAGCTGAGATCTTTCCCAAAACTTTCAGCAAAGCAGGTTTGGGCAAGACTGGAGAAAAGCCATGGTGATGCTGTCGGGGAAACGGGAAGAAAAACTACTTCTTAACAGCAATGAACGTGAAGCAAATAGCCCATGTGGAAGATGGGCTGGAACTGATTAGGAAGGTATATGACTGCAGATTTTGTTATCTTACTGCTATGTGTACTGTATCCAACTTGCCTTTCTTCGTGTGTTATATTTTGTTTACATGTTTCTTTTATCGGCTTCTGATTTACATTCTGCCTAATAAAACGTTCTAGTTCATTTAGTCCAGCTATTGAATCTCTGTGTGTTGCTTACAGGCAGGGCTTTTTTACTGGGGGAATGCACTGGAACAGAGGTCCAGAACCTCTTCAACAAAATTATTTTAAAAATATTTAAAAGTTTATGAGTTTTCAATATACACATTGAAAACTTCCCTCTTGAGAGTTCCAGCACCTCTTTTCCCCCCCCCAAAAAAGGGGGGGGGAGGCCTGCTTACAGGTCAGTGTTCATCGCAAATTAGATCCCAGGTTTTCAAAAGACAGCTTTCTCCCTTGCAAGAGACCTTTGGCCATGTAGAGCAGGTAGTTGGATTTGGAGGCCCCAAACACCTGCTCAGCACCTAATGTGAACTGCTAGTGTGCCTTAAAACACAGCTGAGAATCCACAGCAGGGATTCAGGGTTCCTTGGGGAAACCAGATTTGGGGGTGGGACCTAGGGTTGCCAACCTCCAGGTAACACCTGGAGATCTCCTGCTATAATAACTGATCTTCAGACAACCAAGACCCATTCCCACAGAGAAAATGGCTGCTTTGGAGGCTGGGCCCTATGGCATTATAGAGGAGAGGTCTCTCCCCGAATCCTGTCCTTCCCGGCCCCCTCCTTCCATCTCCAGGTATTTCCCAATCCAGAGATGGCAACCCTAGTAGAGGGGAGAGACCTTAGCAGAGTTTAATGCCAAAGAATTCACCCACTAAACCAGCCAGCCATTTTCTCCAGGGGAACTGATTTCTGTGGTCTGTAAATCTTTTGTAATTCTGGAACATCTCTAGGTCTACTTGAAGCTCAAGTTATTGTTAAAGACCCCAAGTGTAACCTCCATTTGCCCATATTCTTGGGCTCCCCTCCCCTGCTATTCTCCCTTCAAAGCAAAAAATAATTGGAACAGAAGAAAAAGAAGTTCACGTGAAATCGCCTTATACCGATTTTGACCCTTAATCCATCAAAGTCAGTATTGTCTACTCAGACCGGCAGTGGCTCTCCAGGGTCCCAGGCAGAGGCCTTTTATGTCACCTCCTACCTCCTACCTGATTGCTTTCAGGGTTTGAACCTGGGACTTTCTGTATGCCAAGAAGATGCTCTACCTCATCCTCAGCCTAATGATAGCCTTCACACCACTTATTTCTACTGATAGCCTGTCTGGAGGAGGAAAAGTCCTTTCTTGAAGAGAAGGACTTGCGCCATCTAGTGACAGTCTGGGCCTCCAAAAACAAAATTAAGATGGTGCTCAGTTACAATCAATGTTCCCTCTAAGCTGTGGAGTCTAGTGAGCAAAAATTCTGCTTTGTGAGCTACTGGTGTTAAAATTGTGAGCAAGCAATTTTGATGCTGCATAAATTAGGTTGCTCTGGAGTCATCCTTCCTGAGCTAAGACAAAAATGTATGAGCCGGAGGCTAAAAAATTGTGAGCTAGCTCACACTAACTCAGCTTAGAGGGAACACTGGTTACAATACTGGAAAGCCTTTGGAAATACTAATTGTTATGGGAAATTTGAAGAAGAAGAAGAAGAAGAAGAGAAGAGATTGGATTTATACCCCGCCCTTCACTTGGAGTCTCAGAGCGGCTTACAAACTCCTCTCCCTTCCCCTCCCCACAACAGACACCCTGTGAGGTGGGTGGGGCTGAGAGAACTCTGACAGAAACTGCTCTTTTTCAAGGACAGCTGTGCCAGAGCTTGTGACTGACCCAAGGTCACATCAGCAGGTGCAAGTGGAGGAGTGGGGAATCAAACCCGGTTCTCCCAGATTAGAGTCTGCACACTTAACCACTACACCAAACTGGCTCTTGAAGACATGAGTTACCACCAGGCCTGGAGAAAAATATCTGTCCCTTTAATAGAAGCTTAACTTGTGGAAAGGGAACTGCTACAGAAGATAAACGCAAGTAATAATCCGTGTTGTTGGAAAGGGTGTGGGCAGATAGGCACGTTTTTGCACTGCTGGTGGGAATGTCCAGGGATAGAAAAGTTTTGGAAAGACATTCGAGATCAAATCAAGGACATGACATCTGTTACACTTACTTTTAAGCCTGAAATTTTCCTATTGAATCGGTGGGAGGCAGGAATGGACAACAGAAACAAAGAGAGAATATCTATACTACTGGCGACAGCTCGTTTGGTAATCGCCTCCGACTGGAAATCCCCGCAGATGCCCTCATTATCAGCCTGGTATGATAAAGTATGGGAGCAATTTGTGATGGCCAGAATCACAGATAGTGTTCATAGGGCCCACTCGTCCCAATATTCAAGTTCCAAATTTGAGTCTGTCTGGTTTTCAATTTTCTCTTACCTTTCTGCGCATGAGATAGTGCCCAGGAACTCAAACTATCACAGGTGGTTATTGATGTGAAACTGAAGGTTCAGTGGAGGGGAGGTTAGGAATATGGAGGGTATTCTTACTTAGATGTTTTAATTGACTAAGGTTTAAATGTACTATACTCGTGGATGGGGATATGAACTCTGTTTGAGGATGCTGTTTGAGTGTTACAAGTGTTGTGCTTTTATGAAGATGTACCTTGGCTACTGTGGAAGTGAATAAACAATGAAATTTAAAAAAAAAAACTTGTGGAAAGGGGCAACTAAAGCTTTTTGACACACAGCCCATTGATGACACTTTCCTCTACCACCACCAAGCTTCTATTAAAGGGATCCCCCCCCATCAAACAGTTGGTAGCCCTGTTTGAGGCTGAGATGAGACTTGAACCAGGAACTTCTCAACTTATATCTGCTTAGCTTCTGCACTTGCTATGCCCAACAGTGCACTGCTTGCTATTGCACAGTGAATTTGTAGCTAGTAGAGGGTCTTTCCTGTCAGTTGCACCTGTCTTATTTCATAAGGCCATACCTTTTTCTGAGGGTGTTTTTTCCCCAGCTTTGAAATTCTGAACATGGAGGTTTATTTTAAGATGTGCTGTTACAATAAAGACGTGTACCCTGGGGGCCCTTTTTTTCCTTTTTCTTTTTAAAGCAAGCATATTATGCGGCATCAGTCTTATAATTCAATTTAAAAGCAAAACTACACAACCCAACAAGCCCCCCGGGCATCTTAAAGAAGGTGATGAGTCACAAGGGTGTTTGCTACTGGGGGACAGGCTTGTGAAGTTTCTCACTTGCTGCTGTGGCTGCCGCTACAACTCAGCAGCAACAGCATTCCCACATGGCACGTTTCCCCATAACCTCCCTGCCCAAGTCCCCCCAAATCTCAGGTTGCCAAGTCTGGGTTGGGAAATTTCTGGAGATTTGGGGGCAGAGCCTGTGGAGGGCTGCGGTGGCTCAAGTGATTAAGACGCTGAACTGCAGGCTGTGGAAGGTCAGTAGTTCAGCAGTTCGAGACCCGAGTGTGCCGCATGACGGAGTGAGCTCCCGTCTCTAGTTCCAGCTCCTGCCAACCTAGCAGTTCGAAAGCAAGAAATTGCAAGTAGATAAATAGGTACCACTTCAGTGGGAAGGTAACAGCGTTCCGTGCGCCTTGGTGTTTAGTGATGCCGGCCACATGACCATGGAAACGTCTTCGGACAGCGCTGGCTCTTCGGCTTTGAAACGGAGATGAGTACCGCAACCCTAGAGTCGGACTCGACTGGCTTTCGAGCAAGGGAACCTTTACCTTTACCTTTTTACCTGGGGAGGGTGCACTCGGTGGGGGGGAGAATCTTGGCAGGGTTATGATGTGGCACCCTGAAGTCCACCTTCCAAAACTGTCATTTTCTCCAGGGAAACTGATCTCTGTGATCTGGAGATCAGTTGAAATTCCTTCTGAACTCCAGGCCCCATCTGGAGGTTAGCAAGATGACTGCCAGCTGCCATTTATCCCACCACTAACTTTTCCAGGGCTTTTTCGGGTTGGTTTTTTTAAAACAATCAGGAACCAAATATCGTTATGATCTTATAACAACGTCTGCATCAGATTCTCAGAATTCTCAAGATGAGTAGCCATGTTAGTCTGTCTGTAGCAATAGAAAAGAGCAAGAGTCCAGTAGCACCTTAAAGACTAACAAAATCTGTGGCAGGGGATGAGCTTTTGTGAGTCACTGCTCACTTCTTCTGAAAGCTCATACCCTGCCACAGATTTTGTTAGTCTTTAAGGTGCTACTGGACTCTTGCTCAGAATTCTCAGCTCTCTTATTTTTAAAGTAAGTCTCAAGCACTTTTTGTTGTGGAGCTATGCCTTTCCTCTGGTATCTCCACAATGAAAGAGGATAGTTGTTGTTCAGTCGCACAGTCGAGTCCGACTCTTCGCGACCCCATGGACCATCTCCCGCCAGGCTCTCCTGTCTTCCGCCGTCCTCTGAAGTTGGCTCAATTTCATGTTCGTTGCATCGATGACACTGTCTAACCATCTCATCCTTTGCCGTCCCCGTCTTCTTTGACCTTCAATCTTTCCCAGCATCAGGGTCTTTTCCAGTGAGTGCTCCCTTCTCATTTGGTGGCCAAAGTATTTGAGCTTCAGTTTCATTATCTGGCCTTCCAGGGAACAGTCAGGGTTGATTTCTTTGAGGATTGACTGATTTGTTCTTCTTGCAGTCCAAGGGACTCTCAAGAGTCTTCTCCAGCACCATAGTTCAAAAGAATCTATTCTTCGGCGCTCGGCCTTCCTTATAGTCCAGCTCTCGCAGCCATACATGACTACTGGGAATACCATTGCTTTGACCATGCGGACTTTTGTTGGCAGGGTGATGTCTCTACTTTTTATCATGCTGTTTAGGTTCGCCATCGCTTTCCTCCCAAGGAGCAGGTGTCTTTTAATTTCATGGCTGCTGTCACAGTCTGCGGTGATCTGGGATCCCAGGAACGTGAAGTCTGTCACTACTTCCACGACTTCCCCTTCTATTTGCCAAGGAGTGATGGGGCCGGATGCCATGATCTTAGTTTTTTTGATGTTGAGCTTCAAGCCCACTTTTGCGCTCTCCTCTTTTACTCTGAGCAAGAGGCTCTTTAGATCCTCTTCACTTTCAGCCATTAGAGTGGTATCATCTGCATATCTGAGGTTGTTGATCTTTTCCCCAGCAATCTTAATTCCCGCTTGTGATTCATCCAGGCCAGCATTTCGCATGATGTACTCTGCGAAAGAGGATAGAGACTTACATTAAAAAAAAAGAGGATAGAGACTTACATTAAAAAAAACAAGCCGGGAATTCAAAGACTCTGATATACAGATTGTTATTATGTTGTATCTTATCTAAGAAATTTAATTGCTATATTGTTGTTGTTTTTTATGGCTCCTGATGGTGGAGGGAAAAAGAGCTGCTGCAGGCAATGGGCAGGGGAAACGGCTGCCTTGTGGGCAGTGCAGTGAAAATCCAAACTTTCCCACCCTGCAGCCATCCAGTCTTTGCTGTCATCCTTCCCAAAACTTTGCAGCAAAGCAGGTTGGGAAAGACTGGAGGAAAGCCAAAGAAAGCGCAGTGGAGGCAGGAATTGTTCTACCACACTGTAAGGAAGTATGGAAAAAGACCTGCTTCTCAACAGCACGGAGCTCAGGGCAAATAACCTGTGGGGGATCAAGCAAGGATGTCCTGGGTTACTGCTGGTCCTGCCAACAGGGCTCACAGAGCCACAGGCTGTGAATTTACAAGCTCACAGTCAAGAGTGCACCTGCCTAACTTAAGCACCAAATACCTGCAAGAAGGGGATAGGCAGATGCTCAGCTCAGGTCTTATTCCGATTTGCGTTCCTTCCCTTCTTTACGTTTCTGGCCATGTCCAGGTGAACAATACCTAGCCTTGATCTATGGCAGTGGTCCCCAATGTGGTGCCCATGGGCGCCATGGTGCCCGCCAGTACTTCCTTTGGCAAAACCAGGGCTATTTTTGGGCAGGAACGCACAGGAACGGAGTTCCGGCTGGCTCCCAAGTTGGCCACGCCCAGCAGGAACGCATTAGCATAATAGGCCACACCCAACAGCAGGAGCTCATTAGGATTGGCTACATTAGGGGTGTGTGGCCTAACATGCAAAGGAGTTCCTGCTACATAAAAAGGCCCTGGGTTTTGACAACAAACAAGGAAAAGAGAATAAGAAGCAAAAGGTGGGTGTGGCTGGATGACCACACTTCTGGTAACATGGGGGTGCGGCCTAATGTACTAATGAGCTGTGCTGTCAGGGGTGTGGCCCAATATGCTAATGAGTTTCTGTTCTTGGATGTGGCCTATTATGCTCATGAGTTCCTGCTGGGCTTTTTCTACAAAAAGAGCCCTGGGCCCGCAAAACCTTCCCAGGAAGTGGGCAGGGCCATTGTAAAGCAATGTTATTACCTACCCTCTCTCAAATGGAAGGGTTTTCTATTTGAGGTTAAGGAGAACTGGTCAGCACTTGGGCTTTCCTTAGTCAGTGTGTGGTTCCATTCTCCCTTCAGGCTTTCCTTTTTCACCCCAGAAGGTATGAGGAAGGGGGTATTCCATTTAGCCCCACCTCCCTTCAGATGCTATTTTGGGTTGGTGCTCACTGCTCCCTCTCAAAATTCCAGAGCGGCACATACCTCTCAGTCCATTTGGGACAAGGCAGTCCAAGAGAATAGCACCAAAAGTCACTAAGAAGGTCCAGTTGGTATAGTGGCTAGCCAGTTTGATGTAGTGGTTTGGAGCGCAGACACTAATTTGGGAGAACCGGGTTTTGATTCCCCACTACTCCACATGCAGCTGCTGAGTGACTTTGGGCATTGGATTTATACCCCGCCCTTCACTTGGAGTCTCAGAGCGGCTTACAAACTCCTTTCCCTTCCCCTCCCCACAACAGACACCCTGTGAGGTGGGTGGGGCTGAGAGAACTCTGACACAAACTGCTCTTTTTCAAGGACAGCTGTGCCAGAGCTTGTGACTGACCCAAGGTCACATCAGCAGGTGCAAGTGGAGGAGTGGGGAATCAAATCCGGTTCTCCCAGATTAGAGTCCGCACACTTAACCACTGCACCAAACTGGAGGTTGTAAGCCGCTCTGAGACTCCAAGTGAAGGGCAGGGTATAAATCCTCCTCCTCCTCCTCCTCTCCTCCTTCCATGAGTATCATCAACAGGAACAAACTCGTCTTGTCCATTTCAGCTAAGCAGGGCATAGCCCTTGCTGAAGGCACAGAAGCACTACCAGGAAAAGAAACATGCAACATTATGGGGCTTCCGCCCACAGATACAGCGCCCATCAATGCTAAGTTTTCTCAAGAGAGCTTCTTTTCCCAAGTATTTCAGTGTTCAGAAATCTAACCAGATTCCCTTCATAAACAAAGCTGACCCTCATTGTCAAAAAGCAAAAGTTAAAAAGCATCACACATCTTATCAGCACTTGCCAAGAATAATGGAGGAGGAAATTGCAGAAAGCTCTCTCAACAAAAGCATTTATTTTGCACCGAGTGGCCTTTAAGACACCGGAGTCTACACAGAGGAATTACACTAGATTTTTAAAAAGGGATCAGGCTGCAGCATACAAGGCCAACCTAATCTTGAGATGAGCGCTGCAAAGTGTGTCTCCCCCCTCTACGCTGGAGAATCTGGGGGGCAATTTAGTGGCAGCACCTTTTGAACGTCATCCTAAATGTGATGGCTGCGCTAATGTTAGTGACTTTAGCCATGTGCAGCATGGCTCTAGGTGTGTATGTATTTCCAAGATCGAATCAAGGCTAGTAGAGAGAGTCAAGTCACGGAAAGGTTAATCTCCCCTCCCCTAGGTGCCACTTTCAAAATTAGAGCTCAGTGCAACTCCTGCCATCTCTGGTTAAAAGGATTGAGTAGGCGGTGATGTGAAATACCTCCGCCTGAGATCCTAGGGAACTGCTGCCAGGCTTAGTGGACAGTACTGATCTTAACAGACCAAGGCAGTTTCATGTGTTCACATACGAGATGGAGAGGCTCTGCAGTTCCATGGCAGAGCATCTGCTTGGCATGATGTAGAAAGCCCCAAGTTCAATTCCTGTCATCTCTAGTTAAAGAATCTGGCAGTAGGTAATGTAAAAGACCTCCGCCTGAGACCCTGGAGAGCTGCTGCCCGGCTTAGTAAACAATACCATCCCGATTCAGTAAAAAGCAACCATGTATTCTGGCTACATAATTGGATGGAGCAGACACGTGCCCCCTTAGTCCTAAATGGCCTAGATCTGAAGAGCATTAGAAGTGTATATTTGCCATCCTAGCTTTTTAAATGTTTTACTACATGCAGCTAGTGGTTTCTTCAGGGTTCTATCACTATCATGCCAGAGAGCCAGTCTGGTGTAGTGGTTAAGAGCAGTGGACTCTGTAATCTGGGAGAACTGGGTTTGATTCCTCACTCCTCCACATGCAGCCAGCTGCGTGACCTTGGATCAGTCACAGTTCTCTCAGAGCTGTTCTCTCAAGAAAAGTTCTCTTAGAGCTCTCTCAGCCCCAGCTACCTCACAGGGTGTCTGTTGTGGGGAGAGGAAGGGAAGGATTTCCCACAAGCAGCTGCACCGCCCTTGCGCTTCCCTTTCCCCCAATTGCATTCATCAACATCCCACTACTTGCTGCATGGCCGCAGTGTCTTTGCAATCTCAAAAAACAAGGATTACAACGATGCGAGGGAAATCGGGGGATGCTGCAGGTCAAAACGTGGCTGCGCAGCAAGTAGTGGGAAATTAACGAATGCAGTCGGGGGAAGGGAAGCATGAGGACGGCAGAGCTGCTTGTGGGAAACCCTAGTGCCCATCACTTCCGGTGATGTCAGGGGGTGTGGCATATGCTAATAGCCTAGTAGCTCATTAGCATACCATATGCTAATGAGCTCCTGTCGCTCTTTTTCTACGAAAAGACCCCTGGCACTGATGAAGAGTTCTGGAGAACTAGCTGGGACACTATGTTGTGTAATTTCAGTTGGTCTTAAATAGAAAATGTTACATGGCTTTTGATAATGTAATGCAAGACAACCTGCACACCAGTTACCTAATGTTGGCAATGCCACCTCTTGGGTGACCAATCTCCCTTTCTCTGATGGTGGGTGCCTTGGGATTTTTCCTGTCTTTATAGTTCACCTGTGTGGCAGTTATAGCTGAGTAGGCATGATAGTCATAGTAATAATTTATCGTATGACAATGGGTGTAATATAGCCAGGAGACCTGAAGATTGTCTGGCAGTCTAAAACTCTAGCTCGTTTTGTGATGACCTAGGTTTATTGGGGGGGAGGGCCTGAGAGAACAGTGACTGACCCAAGGTCACCCAGCTGGCTTCACATGGAGGAGTGGGGAATTGAAACTGGTTCTCCAGATTAGAGTCTGCCGTTCTTAACCACTACACCAGACTGGCTTTTTGGCATGATAGCGATATAACCCTGAAGAAACCACTAAATGTAGTAAAACATTTTTAAAAAATTAAAACTCTATGCCTAAGGGGCTAGTCTTTAAATTAAGGCAGTTACAGAGGACAAAACAGTGAAAATAACATCTAAACGCAGCACTTATCTACACTGTACATTAATTGGTATTGTCTCTCTTCTTGCACAGTTTGCCAAGTATCTCTCTGAAACAATGAAACACTCAACACCCCCTGCTTCTCCTCAGCTCTCTCTCCCTTTCTGCCAGCTTCCTTCTACTGTCAATTCCCTGTTTAATTATCAAACTCTTCTGCCCACAGAACATTCAAGGGCTCCAATCAGACTTCTCCATCTGGCACTTTAATCCGCCTCTTTGTCATCTCCAGTTCGCTATGTAAACCTATAATATTATGTACACATTTCATCACAAGCTCCATGCCAGGAAGACTTCTAACCTGTTGATTTCTGGAGATCAAAGTTCTATTAAAAGCAGAGGAACGAGCCAGATCGGAAGGGGTTCGAAGGACAAGGAAGATGATCACGGGGGCTGGAAACCAAGTCTTATCAGTAAAGGTTGAAAGAACTGGGTATGTTTAGCCTGGACGAGAAGGGAGAAAGGTTGGCATTTATTTAGTTATTTGATTTATATCCTGCCCTCCCGACATAGCAGGCTCAGGGTGGGTTCCATCGTACCAAGTCAATAATCACATAAATATGCAAAAAACCGGTTAAAACCAATTAAAAGATATCAAAATTAAAATACAAAATCTAATTTCCGATACTCAGAGCCTCAACAGATGAGGTCTACCACAAATTGGAGTTCCAGATGGTTACTCGGATCTGGGTTGCTGAAGGGGAGGCCCAATAAGGTGTGAACACCCACTGCCTCAGCTAAAAGCCTGGTGGAAGAGCTCCGTCTCGCACACCCTGCGGAACTGTAAGATGTCCTGCAGGGCCCTGATGTCATATGGGAGGCCATGGCTGAGAAAGCCCTAGTTGAGGCAAGACTGGGGACCACCAGGAGATGCTGGTCCGCAGATCATAATGCCCTACAGGGCTCATAAGGGGAGTCACATGGAAGAGGGCAAAGACAGCTGCTTCAGAGGGCAATACTGGATTTAATAGGCAGAAGATACAAGGATAGATTTGGGTCAAAAATCAGAAGCAGCTTCCTAACAGTCAAATGTATTCTACATCATCTACTGGCAAACTGGACCTTGCAGAGTGGGGTTTTCCTCTGTGTGTACTGATGGGGAACAACTTGTTTTGCCAGTGGGGCAAGCAGTCCTCCTCCATGGCCCTAGAGGGCAGGAAAAAGGTTTAGGGGTGGAAACATAAGTTCCCTCTTCTGGCACTGTTGTCCTGATCTAAACTGGTCCTGTACATTGCCTTAAAACTAAGTGTTCAGTGCAAACCTCATAACGCATGTCTGATTTTACAGAGCCAGGGGGAAATATAGCCATGTAGTCAGGCCCTAAGTGCATGCAGATGGTCCAATCCCTGGCATCTTCACTTAAATTCAATCCTGAACATCATTGGCCCCGGTCACACAGGCTGGATATCGCGGGGGGGAGGCGTGGCTAAATGCCCTGGAGGAAACTAACCCGTGGCTGCCCGAGCACACGTCCTGGTCGAGGTCCCGTGGTTCGGGGGAAATGCCGATCAGACGGGTATCCTGCAGCGCGGCACAGAAGCCACGCTGCGCAATCGCACTGGCGATTGCTCTTTGTGCGCATGCGTTGTTGGGCGCTGTTGCGCAACCTGCGGAGACGAACAGCGGCGGGCACCAGATGTCACGTAAGTCCACCGGGAACGCGATCAGACACCCGCCCTTGGCCCGCGGTTTCAGGAAACTAGTACCTTTTAGGTACTAGTTTTTAACTCCGCACCTTCGGCAGGGAGCCACGGGTTCGCCACGGGAGCACTGCGCTTCCCAGATGTTCGGGTGAGATTGTGCCCGGAAAATCCACAGGACTCCTGTGCCTCTCCTGCGGCAACTTTGCCGTGTGACTGGGGCCTTTATTTAAAGAGTTTCAGAGAACAGAAGACAGACGAGACAATACTGAGCTTGATAGACCAGTTATCTGACGTATTCAGGCAGCTTCATTCATGTGTGTGTGTGTGTATGTGCGCGTGTGCTTCCTCAGTGGAGGCTCAATAAATTCCCTGTTTTACTGATTGCCAGGGACTGCAAAAACTGAGGGGATGTCAGTCACCTGGGAGGGCTGGCGTCTCAGTTCCAATCTCAGGTTGCAAAGCCCTGGCCAAGATAAATGCCCTGCCCTGGCTGACGTGGAACCTTGATTATAGCCTTGTGCATATGTGTCAATTCTTTTTCTCGGGTGGTATGTCTGAGTAACTGCCAGCAAAGAGGAAATCCTGAAGGCGCTTAGGAGAGAAACTGAAATGTCTAGAGGTCCGTGTTTCAGACTCGTGACTAAGTGGCAACACACAGGAACCAAACCCTGTTCTGCTCCAGAAACAGAAGTCTCCTAAAGCTGGTCTTGATGCAGGGAACACCCTAGTGCAGTGATGGCGAACCTTTTAGAGACCGAGTGCCCAAACTGCGACCCAAAACCCACTTATTTGTCGCAAAGTGCCAACACAGCAATTTAACCTGAATACTGAGGTTTTACTTTAGAAAAAACAACTCATACATTAACTTAAGATGATCCAAACAAAGTAAGGAAAGCAATCCCAAATGCTTTCATTTACTTAAAATTATTTGGCAGAGAATTCAACCCTTTAATGATGGTCTGGGCCTGGCTGGGACAATGGCACGCATGCCCACAGAGAGGGCTCTGAGTGCCGCCTCTGGCACCCGTGCCATAGGTTCGCCACCACTGCCCTAGTGTGTGTATTTTAGCCACTGGAGAAAGAAGCATTGCCTTTAGCCATGACGTAGCAAGCAGCTCTTGGACCTTAGCTGCAATAAATCCATGTGGGCAATTAGAATGCTGACGTGAGATGATCTGCCTAGTTCACAGAATCAGCATTGCTGTCAGATGGCCATCTAGCCTCTACTTAAAAAGCTCCACTGTCAGGAAGTCCTTCCTAATGTTTACCTGAAAAATTCTTTCAATTTAATTTCAACCCATTGATTCTGGTCTGACCGTTTGGGGCAACAGAAAACAACTCTGTTCTATCCTTTATATGGCAATCCTTCAACTCCTTGAAGATGGTTCTCATATCACCTCTCAGTTGTCTGCTCTCCAGGCTAAACCTACCCAGCTCCTTCAACCTTTCCTCATAGGACTTGGTCTCCAGATCCCTCACTAGGGTTGCCAGGTCTGACTCAGGAAATATCTGGGGACTTTGGGGGTGGAGCCAGGACATCACTAGGCAATTGAACTCCAAAGGGAGTTCCGGCCATTACATTTAAAGGGACTGCATTCCTTTTAAATGCTTTTCCTCCACTGGAAATAATGGAGGATGGAGGCACCTTCTTTTGAAACTCACAGAAATGGACCCCCTGGTCCAATCTTTTTGAAACATGGTTTGTTTTTTCATGAGAGGCACCACCAGCTATATAGTATATTTGGTTCTCTGCCTCAAAAAAAACACCCCACCCAGAGCTCCAGATACCCATGGATCAATTCTCCAATATATTCTACGGGGACCATTCTTCATACGGTATAAAGGAGCATAGGAATTCCCCCCGCCCCTTTCTGCCAACCCTGAAGTGGGGGAGGGGCTCCAAACCAGAGGATCTCCTGCCCCCAACTGGGGATTGGCAACCCTACCCCTCACCATCTTCATTGGCCTCCTCTGGACACATTCCAACCTGAGTAGGATTCCGAGTAGACCTGCCTAGGACAGTGCCATGTTTTACTTTTCCCTGTGGGAATGAATGGCAGGCATTGGTTTATTTAGGACAAAGCATGCTGGGAGGTTTTGCCTTGTTTCGAAGGTAGGAAAAGGGTGTACTCAGACTCCACTAAGGGGATAATTATGCCAGTTCCCTGGTGGCCTCAGCCATTGAGAATCAAGCTTTCTTCTAATTTGCTTTTGCACAGATCTCTCCTTGGTCACCATGACAATAGATCCAGGTGTTCCGCCATGTTGGTCTGAAGCAGCAGAACAAATGTAGAGTCCAGTGGGAGCACCTTTAAGACCACCAAAGTTGTATTCAAGGTATGAGCTTTTGTGTGCACGCACACTTTTTCAAATACATTGGAAGAAAGATAAGGTTCAAACTTATCTTGAAACATCTTCATCATCTTACATGTTAATTTGCTGTTCAGCCCTTACCTTCCTTCCAATGTATTTGGAAAAGTGTGTATGCACACAAAAGCTCATACCTTGAATACAACTTTGGTGGTCTTAAAGGTGCCACTGGACTCTAAATTTGGTCACCATCAGAGGTCATTTCGGGGGGATCGCGGGGGATCGCAGTTCCCCCGGGTGAGGTACGGGGGGTGGGGCACATGACGAAGCCCCGCCCCCTGCTTCCAGCCGCCCCACTTCCGGCCCTCATTCAGCCAGGAGGAGGCAGGAGAAGAGGGAGGGTAAGTTGCTTCCTCCCTGCCTCTCCCCACCCCTGCCTGCCTGGGGCCAGGGAGGGCCTTTGCGGGTCTTTCTTGCACTCCCGCCAGCCTTGCAGGTCCATCGCCGGGCCCCTCATGGGGCTCGGCAGTGGAGCTACAAGGCCGGCGCCAGCGGCTGGGACCGTTGGGGCGGGGTGTGTGGCCTTATGACACACTTCCGGTGATGTCAGGGGGTGTGGCCTTATGACACACTTCCGGTGATGTCAGGGGGTGTGACATATGCTAATGAGTTATGCTAATGAGTTCCCCTAGCTCTTTTTCTACAAAACGACCCCTGGTCACCATGAAGTGGAACATTATGTTGGGAATTGACTTTTATACATACAGAAGATGGCTGCAGATTTGCCAAGGCAGTCTTTCAATCAACAACACATTCTACTGGAATCCTAAAACTGTGGGGGAAATCATAAGGTTAGTGGAGGTTTTGGGGAAAGCAAATACAGAATACAAAAATACAGAGATAATTATGGCATACAAGAAAATAAAATAGACACAATATGGAGTAAGCATGGCCTTCTTCTAGCCTGAGAGCTATTTTAAAGATATTTTTAAGGCTGCTGAGTGTTGTTTTTGTGGCACATTGATGGTTGTTGTTTTTAATGATTTTCTTGTATTGTTTTTAAGTTTGTGGACTGCCTTGAGCAGGTCTCTGGAAAGGTGGCACCCATACTTTCCAAACAAATAAATGCAATTCAGTAGTTCATCATGCCAACCAACAATAGAATTCTGAGTCAAAACTTAATCATATTTGCAGCCCAGTAATGTAAGACCTGCCGAGGCAATGATTGTTGAGCTTCAGGTTCTAAGTGGAAACACACCTTTTCCTCCAATAGTCATTTCCTGGATATTCCAAATTTAGAACAGGAGCCCTGACATAGCTAATTAAAGAATAATTTCTGCTGGAAAGGATTAAGAAAGGGGGGGGAGGGATTATGGTTGAACACTTACTGCATCATCTCTTTACACAGAACTTTCTGTTTTTAACTCAAACTCTAGAGATCATAAACTATTGTCCCATCTTCATATGTTTAAATATTTCGTCAGATACGTATTTGGGTGGGAGGCAGCCACCTTGGAATACCTCTAATTTAGAGTTGCCAACTTTTAAACCGGACCCTCAAGCTATCCCTTTAATATCAGTTTGAGCTGCAAGCTGTTATCAAGGAATGTCGTTTAACTTCATGACACGAAAATTTTCAGCTGCCTATTGCCGTTAAAACTCTCTTTGAGGGACAGAACATATTTTTCCTGTCCACTTGGCAACTTTGCTCAGGTTGCCTACAAACTGAAGTGCCTCTCCTCTCCAAACCCTGCCCCGCCTCCAAATCTCCAGGTATTTCCTAACCCCAAGATGGCAACCTTATTCCTGGGTGATCTTGGGTCAGCTGCTTTCTCTGAGCATCACCGGGTTATTGTGAGGATAAAATGGAGGGCAGGAGAATCTAGTAAGCCTTCCTGAATTTCTTGGAAGGATGAAAATATGGCACACATACCAGGGACCTGGGATTGGTCACAGCTCCTACATGGCAGCAGGTACATACACTTGAAGTAAATTTGTGACACCTGAAGTAAATTTCTTTTAATTTACTCAAATGAAGACTAGGCTTTCCCCTCCAAAGGTATGCCATCAAAAGGAGGAGGAGGCAGGGTCATCTCACATTAATATATGTTAGCGTCCAATAAAAAGGTCTTTACATGTAACTCTTTAAATGGGATTGTCTTAATTTTGGGGTCCTCTCCCTTTCAGGTAAATATGGCATAAGGAGATTATCCCTGCTCTCTTTCAACTGCCCCCGCTTGTGAACCAAGATTTCATTTTGTTTTCAAACTTTATCCTTCTATTAGGAGGACAGATATTCCTGGCACAAAGATAAGGTTACCGGAAAAGCTTTCATTTTTAAGTCAGACTGCTCTTTGGGCAGAGGAGCAGAGCCAGTTAAAAATGCAGCATAGATCAAAGCACTTAGGTGGGAACGGGTAATACAAGGCTGATCACACATTAAGGCCTTTTCTTCTTTATAAGCTTTTTAGGGAATTGCCCTTCCATTGCAGGGGAACCTTCCATCAGGTCACTGGCCCTATAAAGAGAACTACCAGCTAAGTTTCTGTTTTGCCTGATGAAACTCTAGGCTTCTCAAGAGCTTGCATCCTCCTCTACCCTTAAACATATGTTTTATAAAATAGATCCTCTCCATATATATTGAATACATATATTTGACCGTAAATTAACAGCTCTAGTGTTTTCAGAATGATTCCTGAAGCCTGTGTTGCCCCTGGAACTAGGATCCCCCCTAGTTCTAGGATCTTTGGCCATGGTGCCCTTTGACTTGCAAACTGATCAGGAAAAAATTGGCCTTGCTTGCTCCTGTGCCTTTAACTATCTCGTACATACTTATTCCTGCCAAGGAGCTCAGAGTGGCATACTCTCAGTTTCTCGGTTTGCCACTTTAACAACTTAAGCTCTGCAGCATTAGCAGCTGAAGCTTTTCAAGATCTGGAAACAAGTATTTCAATACTTGCTAATGCCTGAACATGGCTGTTAAAGGAATAGGACAGAGCAGAGGCCAGTGAAAAATGTTGCTACATCTAACCAAGTTAATAAGAATCTCATGGCCACAGAGGCTAACAAGAGCTCCACAAGCATCCCAGGTGGCATCTCCAGATTACGGAGATCAATTCCCCTAGAGAAAATGGCTGCTTTGGAGGGTCAGCTAGGGCTGCCAAGCCACGGCGGGGGATCCGCACGTCTTCACAGGATCCCTGCCACGGGGGACAGCAATACGCATTGCACCGCCGTCGCCAGGATGTGACGCTACACGTCGCTCTGGCAACGGGGCTGTAAACCCTACAGCAACCCTACCCCCTGTCAGTGGCCAGGGAGGACCTGGCAACCCTCCAAAAATGCCTCACTGAAGCGGAACATCAACACCCAGGGTTGCCAGCTCTAGGTGGGGAAATACCTGGAGATTTTGGAAGCAGGCCCTGGGGAGGGGAGAAATCTCAGCAGGGTATAATGCCATACGATCCCCCCTCCAAAGCAGCCATTTTCTCCAGGGGAACTGACTGCTGTTGTCTGAAGATCAATTGTAAAAGCAAAAGATCTCCTGAACCCACCTGGAGACTGGCACCCCTACCAACACCCCAAATCCCTTAGCATACTTATTTGGAAGTAGTCCCATGGGAAATCTGTAATGTATTAAGTAAAGATGGCCGCAGCCATGTGGGCCCGGCCATGCGGTCTAAAATAGACCCGGACCTTCGCCCATATGAACAATGGCCACTTCGGATCCTAGGGCACACCAATGGGTTTGCCCAAATCCGAAAGTAGACCAACCAGGTCTGTTGCATGTAAATAGAACCTATCACTGGGCTTGGGGTATGTGCTGGGTGTGGTTTGGGTGTGGTGTGTTCATGCATATAAGCCGGCCTATGGCCGGCCAAAGTTATCTTCGAGTTCTTGATGTAATCAATAAACCTTGAGCTGATTCACTATGCTGAGCTTCCACTTCCAGTACTTTTCAGTGGCGACGAGGATGGGATCCCGAGAGTTTGCCTGACCCCCCCGCGCCCGAGCATCGCACCGGCAACCACGGAGGACCCCGAGAGCCTCCCGCCTCGCACGGCTCCCACCGAGGCCTCCGATTCTTTGCATCAGGCCCCGGCATCCTGCTTCCGCAACGAGTCATGGCTGCAGTTCCAGGACAGCAACTGACACCGTTTGACCCAAACCATCCCGAGTACTGGGAGGCCTGGGTAGGCTCAGCTTATGCACTTCCTCAACATCCAGGGCACTACGGATGTCGGAATCAAGAAGTCGTGGCTGCTGAGTACCTGCGGCATGGCCACCATCCGGCTGGCCACAGTTTCAAAATCATTGCTATTACATCCAAATGAATGTTGTTAGGACTAGCGTACTGGAAGTTCAACATATACTAGAAGTCCAAACACCAAAAACTGATGCAGCAATGCTTTGATTCTACAAGATTTCATATAACTATATCATATATGAACGAAAGAGTCTTGAGACACCCTAGAAATGAACACGTTGACTGGGTTTCAGAGGGTAGCCATGTTGGTCTGCAGTAGAACAGTTAGACTCGGGTCCAGTAGCACCTTAGAGAACAACAAGAGTTTCAGGGTATGAGCTTTCTGAGAGTCGAAGTTCCTTCCCTCAGTAGGGCTGCCAAGCCGCAGCGGGGGATCCGCATGTCTTCACAGGATCCCTGCCACGGGGGACAGCGATATGCGTTGCCAGAGCGACGTGTAGCGTCACATCCTGGCGACGGCAGTGCAACGCGTATCGCTGTCCCCCTGCGGCAGGGATCCTGTGAAGACGTGCGGATCCCCCGCCGCGGCTTGGCAGCCCTATCAGATATGAGTAGAAATTGAGGCCAAGTCCTTTTGTCCTAGTCAGAAGGTGGGATGAATGTCTGTAAATAATGCTTGTAAAAGATGCAAAGGTACAATGCATACTGTAATCAGCTTGATTAGAGAAAAGGGGAAATGCAGAAAATCAGCATCTGTCGACTGGGTGCTTTCTCAGAGGCCACCATGAATTTATCTTCAAGGTAACACAAGACTCTGTTATTTTGCTTACAATACAAAATAATTGATAGGCTACCAATATTGTTACGGTGCTTCCAACAACAGGCAGAAAGCTGAAAGGCAATACCATTATAATGATACAGAACCTAATTATTAGAAAAATCTGAACTGGGGACATTTTAAGACCTCTCAGTCAAAACTCAGGACATGTCATGTTGCCAGTAGAGAGCAAGCCAAGTCATATAATGCCATGAAATGGAGGGCCATGTCAGTTCACATACTTTGAGAATCTTCAGATTGGGGGGCAGGTTGTAGATCTGTGATTGCCACTTGGTAAGTCTAAAAAATTTCCTCATGGTACACTGAGGGAACGATTGTAAGCAGCTCTATGCAGAAATAAGTCGTATGTAATTCAATGCAGCTTACACCCAGAAAAGTGTCTTTAGGATTATGAATCACCTGGAAGAATGATGGTCAAAATGTGTTTATTTGATACTGCTCAAATTATTATTTTATATATTTTGATATAAGCCATTTAAGAGGGGGTTGGTAAACTTAAATAAGATCTATACTTGCAGAAAACAAACTGCATTCTCTTACCTCCAGCAATAATCACTACTTGTAGTAACTGAAAGGTGCCACATCTAAACTTTGAAGAAAATTCTTGTACCTTTAACACGAAAAATGTAGCTACGTTAGCTTTTGTAGCATTGATCAGCACAGTCTGCTGATTCACAGGCTGCTCACCAACATAAAGTTTTTGTAGGTTAGATTACTGCAACGTGTTTTTGTGGGACTTCCTTTGTCCAGGAACGTCGATTAAGAAAAAAACACAGCAGACAGGTTGATGTCAAGTGAAGGAAGTGCTAAAAGATCTGCATTGGCTGTCTGTCTGTTTCTGAGTGCAGTTTAAAGTGGCCAAGGGGGTGCGGTAACCCTATTTGAAAGGTATGTTTTGTTGTTGCTATTTTAGCTTGTTATTTCAATAGCTATTTTTTAATTTTGAATTGTATTTTTGTTTTATATTGTTAGCTGCCTTAGACTAATCCTGGTGTGTCCAGTATCTCAATCTTTTAAATAAATAGTAACCGGGTGGATTTTTTTAAGGCAGCTACTGAACTTGAAATTCAACACAGGCTATGTAAACATTGCTGTCTTGTAGATATTGTATGGGTTGGTTAAAAAGGATATAGTACGGTATACAGTTCCTATTCCTTGAGTATTTCGGGAAACACTACCATAACTGAAGTTCCTCTTCATTTACACCAGATGTTCCCCTCTGATAAGATGCATGTGCATAATTTTAATTAAATTACAATAACTATCCTTTTTGACTAAGCTTATGTTGTTGCTGGAACAGAGAAAGAAGATCTCTGTTGAAGTGGGACATGAGAGGTCAGCTAAGGCCACAGTTGGTTGTTGCCAATTTGCCAGGTTTTTAATTGGTTCAATTCCTGTGCCTTTAACCATAGCTGGATATGCAAAAGTTTATCAGTTGAAGTGGTTAGAGCAGGGATCCCCAACATGGCAGCACCTTGGCACCCACTGACCCCTTTCCTGGTGCCTGCCAGGTGCTTTTAGAAAGTCGGAGGAGCTGGGTGGAGCATCTGCCCAGCAGGGCTTCTGACTGAATGTACAGACTAAAAGGGATCCTGTTAAACTGAGCACTTCTGGGTGAACTGTCAAAGAGTTACTATTAGAGTTATATTCAGGTGGGTAGGCATATTGGTCTGAACCAGGAGGGACCCGGCAACGCTAGTAGAGGGTGGGGAGGGTGTTGCCAGGAAGGGCTAATTAGAGCCAAGATACATAAGGTAACTGAGCAATAAATATAGCTAAGAATGGATGAAGGCAATCGGTAAGTGTTAAGTCGCTCGCTTAACAAATCAGTCGGAGAGTGATTCAGCAAGAACATAACTTTATTCTTCAACTCGATCACAACTCCAACACGGATCAACATCTGATAGCCAGAACAGCCTTCACATGGCTGCTGTCCTCAGAGGTCATTTCGGGGGGGATCACGGGGATCGCAGTTCCCCCGGGTGAGGTACGGGGGGCGGGGCACATGACGAAGCCCCACCCACTGCTTCCGGCCGCCCCGCTTCCGGCCCTCATTCAGCCAGGAGGAGGCAGGAGAAGAGGGAGGGTAAGTTGCTTCCTCCCTGCCTCTCCCCACCCCTGCTTGCCTAGGGCCAGGGAGGGCCTTTGCGGGGCTTCCTTGCACTCCCGCCGGCCTAGCAGGTCCACCGCCGGGCCCCTCATGGGGCTCGGCAGTGGAGCTGTAAGGCCGGCGGCGGCAGCCAGGACCGTTGGGGGCAGGGGGTGTGGCCTTATGACACACTTCCGGTGATGTCAGGGGGTGCTTATGACACACTTCCAGTGATGTCAGGGGGTGTGGCATATGCTAATGAGTTATGCTAATGAGTTCCCCTAGCTCTTTTTCTACGAAACGACCCCTGGCTGTCCTGCTTTTAAACATTCCCGGCTAAAGCCACACCCACTGTACAACTATCAACCTATGAGGTTGCAGAGATAAGGTCCAATCACATTAGTTCCCACTCAGGGAGCTTGCTTGAAGTGATTGGCTTGTTACTTCCTGGGCTAGTGATATGATTGGATATATTTGGATCCTAGCCCAGGACGAAGCTTTACATCACACTTCAATTAGATGTTTCACCACATGTCATGCATTCAAGGCAGCTTTGAATACTACAGTAAGACTTGTGGCGATGCTAACTTCCTGCTATTCACAGGTCTTACCAATTACTTTCCTCCAGTCTTAGCTATATTTATTACTTCCTCATAACACCCTCCCTACTTTCTACCTATATGTAATGGCTGGTGACTTCTGTTTCAGTGTATCTGAAGAAGTACGCATACATATAAAAGCTTATACCCAGAAAAAAACTTTGTTGGTCTTAAAGGTGCCACTGAACTCAAAACTTTGTTGTATGAGAGTTATATATAACCTCACTCCATGACATTTAGCGGTTGGCTCCACCTCCTGTGACACCCATTTTATAATTGTGCCCACTGCTCTTTGTCAGAATTCCAAAAGTGTCCACAGGCTTAACAAGGATGGAGACTCCTGGGTTAAGGCATCAGTTTAATATCAAACAAATCATAGTTCAGATCCTGACTGTCATGAAACTCACTGAGTAACTTTGGGCCAATCTCTGTGAACCTTAAAGTACCTTGTGGAATTGTGAAACGAAAATGGTGGCTATCATGTAAACCACTATGAGCTCTTTGGAGGAAACAAAACAGATGTTTTTCTTGCCTGCAGACAAAACTGTTTTAAAAAGCTTCCCTGGTTTAATTTTTGTGTGGCAGGCACCATAGAGACAGTTCTTTCTTTAAAAGCTGCCAACCCTTATGTAAGGAGGATCACTTAGAAAGCTGTTATACATATGACCAGGGTTGTATTATCCATAAGGCTGACAACACTGAAGGACTTGTGGCAAAAAGCAGGCTGTCAGCTGTAGCGGGGTGAAAGACTGAAGTGCTGGATGGGCCACAAAATACCTGAAAGGCCATGGCTTAATAAGGCCCTGCATATGACTAAGGCCTGGTCTACACAGAATGTGTGGAAAGCTAGCACAGCGCTGCTATACTAAAAATCTTCTTCTTGATGTGTTAATGTTTTATTCGCAGGAAGCTTTATACATGGGGGAACATTAAAAATTGGACTGTTCCCCACTTTGAGGCTACGGTTACCAACTTCCAGGTGAGGCCCCTGGAGTACTCCCCTAACTACAACTGATCTCTAAATTACACATCAGTTTGGGGGGGGGGAACAGCTTCAAAGAGCAAATTCCACCACATCACATCCTCCCTCCACTCTCCACCCAAACTCCGCCCTCTTCAATCACGGCCCCCGCAAATCCAATCCACGTCCAATGTTACTATCTCAATAATTGTGCTGCACGTGTAAACCAGATCTTGTTCCCAAAGTAGTGTAGCTAAGATTGCCTAAAGACTTCAGGCGGAGAAGCTTGTTCGCCGCGCCTAAAGAAAACACGCGGTGGAAGTCTCCAGTCGTCAAGATTTTTATTTATTCATTTATGTTAATAATGGCGCCAGCTATTTTCCCGCCCGACCTGGCGGCATCAGGAGCGAATAATGGTTAGAAGTTCAGCGGGCGCTAGGACCCAGCTTGGAGCCTCGCGTGGCTAGATAGCCGGCGTTAGGACCCGTCGGCAGTCTGACTAGATACACCTGTGCCCAGGGCGGCGGAGTTTCCCGCTGCCTTGCCCGGGGTCGGCTGCAGGTGAGAAGTCCGACCGGTGCTGTTCTGACTCCACCCCGGCCAGCTTGCTCGGCATCGCGGACATTAGAGGCGGACTCTCGCCTCCAAGCTGAGCTTTCGAGTCCTCTTTGGAGGTGAGTCTGGTGGCTTGCCCTTGTGCTTCTCCGGGGCTGGCTGGGTTTTGTTTCTGGTTATGGGTGGACTGTGGCAGAAAGGGCGAGGGGAGCCCGCCTGAGGAAGGGACAATCCCAAGAAGAGGGACTGGAGAGAGTTCCGCAACTGTTGCGTTCCTTGGTATGCATGGGGCGCGGGGTGGCACTAGTACACTCTTAGCTTGGTAAGGGAACGGATTTTGGGGGGTGGGAATAGGTTTCTAATTGATATAGTTGGGGGGGCTGCTAGGTAGCTTTGGTGCCGGTAGAAACAACGTGGGGAGCCTTTGACTGCTAGTTATTAGTTAGGCTTTTAAGAAGTTTCCATCTACCATGCTTTCCGCTTTTCCTAAGTTAGTAATGTGAGCACAAAACCTACCTTGGCTAGACCTGGGAACCAATCTGAGCCCCAATTTGCAAAGTGGGATCTATGTTTACAGTCTGTATTCTGGAAATCTCTTCTCCCCCCCCCCCTTCCCCCACTCCCTCAGCATTTAAAATTCTGTTAACAAAAAAAGCAAAAGGGAGGAGGGGGTCACTGAAGTGACCCATCTTGGGTCAAGTGCAACTTGCTGTTCATCCCACTTGTAACTTGCCCTGCTTCTTGCTCTGCAACCCACCAGTTGCAGAGTGACTGCACAAATATAGCCAGGGGCTAGTCTGAAAGAGAGATCGGCGCTAACAAGTGAATCTTTCTCTTGCCATCCTTTCTGGTACATGGATTTCTTGGGTTTTTCTTTAAAAGTTCCTGGCCAGAGATCACAATGGGACAAAAGAAATACACCATGCGAAGAATCCTTCTTTTAAAGCACTTTCAGTTCTCTTTAAAAAGCTGCGTTTTCTCTCTCCAGTCTTAGTTTTAAAAGGTTTCCTTGCCTTGCATCCGCGTCCTTCAAGAAGTAGCACGTTGGCAACTCAAAGGTGCCTTTAAGCATTCTGTTAAAAGCATCTGTAGAGTTTAGATCTGGTAAACCACAAAGAGTGTCTTGGACTGACTGAGTTTTGCCGAGACTGGCCCTCAAGCTCCAGATCAGGAAATGTCTAGGCTATGGGTTGACCTTTTATCTGCTAATTGGTGTTTTGTTTTTTGTTTTTTTAAAAAAACTATAGGGAAACCAGTTTTGTGTGGCAACATTCAGGCTCCTTTTTATTATGATAATATATTTAGCAAGTCATACCATGTGTGTGTGTATTAGTGTGAAGTTTTTCACTCGATCCGAGCCTTTGCCCACAGCCATGTAAGACAGAAAAGGGCATTATTAACACCTTATCCTGTGGTGAGGGCTTGAGCTGTAGTGGCTTCCTACATAACAGCCATGAGGTTTGAACCGGGGATTTCCTGGTTCAGAGCTCAGTGTTGCTATGCTGACTCACTAACTTTACAGCTGTCTGTCTGGTTGTGAGACTGGCTAGGGGACCAGAGACTTTAGAGAGACGCAAGCAGGGTTTGAGGAAGTTAGTTCTGGAAGCTGTTGTCAGTGACACAGCTGGGGCAGGCTGAGTAGAAACAGTGCCTCTGAGCATAAATGTTCCTCAACACAGAGAAGCTTCATCCAGGCTCTACACATCTGAGCCTCAGAGGCACTATTTCCATGATGTGTTTTTTTCAGGCATGCTGGAGTTTTCGGACCACTCTTGTTTTGTTTTAGAATGGAAGGGGATGCATGAGTAGGGGCAAGGCAGAGGGAGTGGGATTTTCTGGCTCCCCCCCTCCCTGTCTCTTTATAAGAAAAGAGAGTGGAGCTGCCAACTGACCTGCTCCTCTGTCTTTACTAGCAACTCGAGACATGCATAATCAACCAGATGCAGGCTTTCTGGGCATTATTACTTGCTAATGTCTGCAGAATTGTTAAAACAGCAGGATTGATAAAAGTGCTTGCAGCACTCAAAATAAGGTATCAAAATGATAGTAAAAGTTGAGGACATGTAATTTCTGTGTGTGTCCCACTGTGTGCAGAAGAGTTCCTTCTCTGTCTGCAGGCTTCTAAATTGCCCTAACATCAGCATGCCCCTTTCTCTGACTTCCACTTGAATCTTCTGCATTACATGCATTGTTTGTTCAATCCTAATACAAGTTTATGAAGCACTTTACAAAGCTGTATGTTGGTCTGTTGCAGTAAACTGGAGTACTGTATGAGTCCTCTGTTTTCACTACAGAGTTAGGTTTTATTTTAATGTCTGCATACCTCTTATCTATAATGAGATGTGGCAGTTCCAAACTGGTGAATTGGGAGAGACCAGTGAATCCCTAAACTTGGTATTTTGGCTCTTTTTCTTTCCCCAGTCTGTTTACAAGGACAGAGTGTAGAGATAAACATCAAATGTTTACATGATATGAATCTATTTACCATTTATATATTGCTCACAAAGGGTTACCTGTGTGTTCCTGTGTCTATGGAAATGTGTTTTCCAATGTATGCAAAATTGTCATTAGAACATACAAGCGTAGACCCACAAGAAACTTGTGGAGATGGTGAATCCCTTCTCCCTATTTACTTCCTTCCCTCTTTCTCTTTCAATCTTCTCCATTTTCTGCCCTTTCCCTTATCTGTCTGCCTACCCCCATCTCTTTTGCCCCATCCAGGGGTCATTTCGTAGAAAAAGAGCTAGGGGAACTCATTAGCATAACTCATTAGCATATGTCACACCCCCTGACATCAGGGGCCCGGCGGTGGACTTGCAAGGCCAGCGGGAGTGCGAGGAAGCCCCGCCAAGGCCCTCCCTGGCCCCAGGCAGGCAGGGGTAGGGAGAGGCAGGGAGGAAGCAACTTACCCTCCCTCTTCTCCTGCCTCCTCCTGGCTGAATGAGGGCTGGAAGCGGGACGGCCGGAAGCAGAGGGCGGGGCTTTGTCATGTGCCCCGCCCCCTGCACCTCACCCGGGGGAACTGCTCGTCAGTCTACCCCTTATCCCCCCCCCCCCCCGTATTCTCCATCAGTCTACCCAACCCTTGCTTCTCTCCCCACCAGCACATCCAGGCCCTAGCACTCACCTTGGGGCCTCACCACAGCAGTGTCTGGGAGCCACTCCCAAGCCCCAAATGGCTCCCAGAGTGTGTTGCAGTGGCTGGGCCCCAAGTGGCTCCCTGCATCCACTGCCATGGTGGCCAGGCCCTGAGCAGATCCTGGTGTCCCCTGCCACCAAGGCCGGGCCCCAAGTGGCTCCCAATGTGCACCACGGTGGCAGCTGAGCCCTGTGAGGCTCCCTGCTTTCTACCCCAGTGGCAGAAGCCAAAAATGAGAGATCATGGGAGGAAGTGAAAATCCAAAAACAACATCCGTGACAAAAATAATGAAGAGTCAATAAAGATATGTTGCAAAATCAGTTACTGTAGTAATTCTGTAGAAAATTCTCTTCTATTATCGCTCACACGCAACAAATGCTGCGCAATGTAAACTATTCGTTTCACAATAATTGCTTTATCTGAGCGTGTAGCAATCACAGTTCTTATCAATTACTACTGATCAACTCTTGAAGGAAACATTCCATGTTTGCGTGTGAGCAATAATAGAAGTGAATTTTCAGAAGAGAATTTTCTACAGAATTACTACAGTAACTGATTTTGCAACATATCTTTATTGACTCTTCGTTATTTCTGCCCCAGTGGTGGCTGGTCCCCGAGTGGTTCCTTGTGTCCATCCAGTGGGCTTGCCAAGGCTTCCTTATTCTTCAAGCAGGCTTGCCAAGGCGGATTCCCCTCTGCTCTTGGCTGCTCACCTGAAGCTGCTTTGAGTGGACCGGTGGAGGTTTCCACTGCCCCTCACTGGCAGATCCGGCACTCTGTTACCACAGCAACCACCAGGCTCCTTTCCAGCTGCCCTGCAGTATGTGCGTTGCGTGAGCATGCGCAGATGGACAATTTAAACCCCCCCCCCAAAAAAATAAATAAATAGTTGTTTGTTTTTTAACTTTTTGGATTTTTCTGCAACCCTAGGGAGTCACCCAAGTTTGCAGAAAAGCCTGTTTAAGGTGAGTGTGCCCCCATCTGCAGATTTAGATATCCACACATGGGAGCACAGTTGAGAAACCCACACACACATTTTTATTTATTTATTTATTTATTGAAATAAAAATTTGTAGCAGTACTGATGTATGGGTTCAATTGATTGTGAGCTTGTTAATGTCAAAACAATAGTTTCTTATGATTGGTTTATTCAATAAAATTTACATCCCTGCTCTAGACCAGAGATGTTTTGTGATGGTTCACTGTTTGGCCCCCTGATTTGACTCTGTTTGATCCCCTAAAGTCCTCTCAGATTTTAATCAAGATGAAGTAAAGTATTGGCCCACAACTTCACTTGTAAGGAAAGGAACAATGCTTTAAAGAAACAGAGATTCTGCACTGATTTAGCTCCCCTTTTTGCGTGTATTATATTCCTAATATATGCATGTGCACATCTGTGTATACTGAATACACTTGGTGCATGTGCTTTGTAACTGGGAAACCCTCCCTGAGCAATGGCATCACTGAGCCTGACAGCTCAAATGAGGGTGGGGCTCATTTCTGCAGCAGAAGCACCCCTCTAGTCTCTGGCCCACTCGTGTGCTGTGTGGAGTTGCTCTTCCACAAAAATTGGCTGTCCCTTTTCTAGAGAATGCAATGGAAGTGTCTAGGGAAGCTGCTTCTTATTCAAAAGACTGGAATTGATAGATTACATCATGATACCGCCACACCCCACCTCCTGTGCACCTCCACAAAGTTTAAAACATTTGGACATCAGTCAGTCTCAAAATGAATCCACATGGACTTTGAGGTTCCCTGCCAGCATAACAAATGGGAACTGTTTTCAGCCACCTTTTGGTTTGTATCTAAGCATACCATGGAGTGGCAAAAGTGTCAGCAGTTGTTTAAGTTGTGAGTCACTTGCTAGTAACACACTGCACAGTTTGCAAGATATCTGCCACAAGGTGACTGTGAACACAGTAACCTTCTGATTGGTTGTGTGTGTGTGTCAGGTGTCATAAATCTTGCTTGCTCAAGTACCTCGGTATATGGAATTGCCTCACATGCCTGCATGAACTGGGACTTAATCAGATTGATGCAAATGTGATAAGGGTTGTTTCCATTAATAGCTCATTGTGATGTCCAGGATTCTTATCAGGTAAGGCTTTTCTAGCATGGTATTGAAATTATAGGAGCTCTACCAAATAAATCAGCAAGCCTATCTAATCCTTCAGACTGGTGCAAGGCATTTCCCCCTCCAAAACTCTGCCTCTAATTAAAAAAAGAAATTGAAGGAAAGCTCAAAAGAGCCACAGCAAAGGTGGCGCTGAAGGAGTCTGGAATCCTAAATCAGACTCAGTTAATTGTTATCTGTTGCTTGATTGGACATGTAGTTCTATACAGAGTTAGTCTCATGCAAGCTGTGGTGGCTCAGAGGTTAAGAGCAGTTCGAGACCCGAGTGCCGCGTGACGGAGTGAGCTCCTGTCTCTGGCCCCAGCCCCTGCCATCCTAGTGGTTCGAAAGCAAGAAATTGCAAGTAGATAACTTTGGTGGGAAGGTAACAGTGTTCTGCGCACCTCAGTATTTAGTCATGCCGGCCACATGACCACGGAAACGTCTTCAGTCAATGCTGACTCTTTGGCTTGGAAACAGAGATGAGCACTGCCCCCTAGAGTCGGATTCAACTAGCTTTTGAGCAGAGGAAACCTTTACCTTACCTTTAAGCTCAGTGGATATAGATTGGGGTAACTCTTCAAAGAATTGCTCTGTCAGGATCTCTCTTGGTGACACAGCACAGTGCAACTGGAAAAAAACGTTGCCTTCTAAAAAATGAAAGTCAAATAATTTTAAAAGCAAGGTGGAAAATTGTGCTTTTTTGTTTTTCACTTTTAATTCAAAACCAAAGTAAACACTTCTACAGGGTGGGTGGGTGTGGAAATCTGAATGTCAGGTTTTGTTTCCTTCAGTTATAAAATGCGGCCATTCTGTTGTGAAACATTTATTTTGTGTATTCTCTTCTCCAGCTTTACTTAAAGACAAGTGAGCTGCCACTTGGCTGTGAAGTAGATTCTAACTCTCTTCACCAGTGTTCCCTCTAAGCTGAGTTAATGTGAACTAGCTCATAGTTTCTTAGCCTCTGGCTCACACATTTTTGTCTCCGCTCAGGAAGAATGGCTCCAGAGCAAACTAAGATATGCAGCAGTCAAATCACTCGCTCACAACTTTAATGCCAGCAGCTCACAAAGTAGAATTTTTGCTCACCAGACTCCGCAGCTTAGAGGGAACCTTGCTCTTCACCCACCTACCACACTAGGTGTTTTCGTTCTTGTGTCACAAACGCTTCCTGGAAAAAGCGGCCTTGCGTCAGTCCGTGATTTTATCTATATCGACATGTAGGCTAGGAGGTGATGGGCTGCCACCAATCCAGCAGAGAGTCATCTCTATTTTCTGGAGTGTGTGCAGAAGTATGGAGAGAGCAGGACTAACATGCTGGCAAGCAGCGCGAGAAACATTGCTGGAGGTAGCAAAGCTGCCAGCCATCTGTAAGCTCTGCTTGTGGGGTTTCTGAGCTGCTTGGAAGTTGTTCAGTTGGAAGGTCTGCAATGGCTGCCAACAGGGCTCCTTTTGTAGAAAAAGTCCAGCAGGAACTCATCAGCATAATAGACCACACCCAACAGCAGAAACTCATAAGCACATTAGGCCACACCCCTGACAACACAGCACATTAGCATATTTGGCCACACCCCCATGTTACCAGAAGTGTAGTCATCCAGCCACACCCACCTTTTGCTTCTTATTCTGTTTGTTGTCAAAACCCAGGGCTTTTCTTGTAGCAGGAACTCCTTTGCATGTTAGGCCACACACCCCTAACGTAGCCAGTCCTAATGAGTTTCTGCTGTTGGGTGTGGCCTATTATGCTAATGAGTTCCTGCTGGGCGTGGCCAACTCGGAAGCCAGACGGAACTCTGTTCCTGTGCGTTCCTGCCCAAATATAGCCCTGGCTGCCAACCTGCGTTAAACCACGCTGCATGCTCCAGTTTATCCCTATTTCCCTGTACCTGATAAATCTGTCTGCAAGGGAGGAGCTGTAGTGGGGAGGACTCGGTGGTAGAGCATCTGCTTTGTATGCAGAAGGTCCCAGCTTTAATCCCAGGCATCTCCAGTTAAAAGGGTTAGGTAGTAAAATCACCTGTGCCTGAGAACTTGGAGAACCGCTGTCAGAGTCCACAGTGCTGACACTGATAAACCAGTGGTCTGATTATAGACTGCTTTCCCACACATTGGATAACGTACTTTCAATGCACTTTAGTAATTGTTTGCAAGTGGATTTAATCCACTTGCAAATGATAGCTGAAGTGCGTTATTCGACATGTGCAAAGCAATTAACATAAGGCTGCTTCCTGTGTTGAGTTATGGTACCTATCCCCAATAAAGCTGTGTGCGATCTGTTTGGAGGACATCTTTGAAGAAAAGGTCATCATAACCTGTTAGGTTTTGTCATTCATTGGGGCAATGATAGGTCTGAGTGTCAAAACAAAAATTGCAGTGTCTGCTTGCGAAGATGTCGTGTGGTGGCAAACGAAAGGGGGAGAGAGATGAAGGTTGCACTTGGCCAGCTACATTAGCAGCAAGCCGAGCTCCTGTGGTATGGCCAGTGCTTCAGAAGCCCACCTGGGACCCAGGTGATGGTTGTGCAGGTCTGGGAAGACATGATGGTGAGCAAAAGCCATGCCCTCCCCCCGCCCCACACACAAACACTGCTGGACCCAGAAGCACTACTGGCACCTCTGAGCCTTGCCTTGGTTGTTTGAGTGGCAAACTATTCTCGTGTGCCAAGCAGAATGGCCTGGCATGCCACTGTTTGGGGCACATACTGGTAGATTGACTACCCCGGCTTCAAGCCTTAGGCCCCAAGTTCTTTTGAAGTTCTCTCACCATTCAACAGATCCACAGAAATATGTATGCATGAATACCAGGCACCGTGTTGTCCAAGTCTGTTATTTTTAAGACTGCAGCCACTGGGGTAGATCTTGAGCTGTGATAACTTATTGTAGGACAACTATGTGTTTTTCAGTTGCCTTTTCAAAAGAACTTTTGCTCATTTAGCTTGGATGAGTGACTGTGGCAGAATAGATGAACACAGCATAGTCTGGAAGTGAAGATCCCTCGGTCACTTGTGGGGTGGCTCATAAAATAATCCTTGATATCGGAATAGGGGTCTTAAAGGTAATGCTGGACAGCAAAAAATGTAAGTGTCTCTCCCAATGCGTATCCAACAAGATGGTGTTTGACATATTCTAGAGCAGGGGTCCCCAGCCTTTTTTGACCCTGTGGGCACCTTTGGAATTCTGATCCAAGGTGTTGGGCGCAACCACAAAATAGGTGTCGCAAGAGGTGGCACCAACTCTAAAATGGCTGCGGCAGGAGGTGGAGCTACATGCACAAAGGAAGCTTGAGTGCAGGGGGAAAGGGGCAGTTTTGAAGATGCACTGGGAAAGAGGAGTGAGAGAGAAGAATACCAACATTGTGGGGCAATGCTCCCTCTAAGCTGTGGAGTCTTGTGAGCAAAAATTCTACTTTGTGACCGACTGGCATTAAAGCTGTGAGCGAGCAATTTGGCTGCTGCACAAATTAGTTTGCTCTGGAGCCATCCCTTCCTGAGCTAAGACAAAAATGTCTGAGCCAGAGGCTAAAAAACTGTGAGCTAGCTCACACTAACTCAGCTTAGAGGGAACACTGCTGTGGGGGCAGCTGCTGCTGAAACCATCCAGATCTCCAATGGCCAGTCAGGAGTCTTGCTGGGCAGCAGCACCACATGGTCCCACCCACTGTCTAAGAATGCTTGGTGGGTGCCAGGAAATGTGTCAGCTGGTGCCACATTGGGAACCCCTGTTCTGGGGTGCTCGTTTGTTTCATGTGTGGCAGTGGAGAGACCTAAAACGGCCCCACAGATTTCTCAAATATGCATAAGTTCTGTGTCAGACACATGGAGAGTTCCTGGTGGAATATATTCACATGGAAAGGGCTAATCTGGGAATGAGAAGTTCCAAAAAGCCCCTGGTTTACTAGGATGAGTGGAAGCTTTGAAATAATGAATATACTGTATAAGGTGAGAGAAGCTATTTAAAAAAATGAATTCAAGCAGCAATGAAAATCCTATGCACACGACATGGGAATGAGCCCCAATGAGTTCGGAGGGACCTGTTGAGTAAACATGCATAGGATCAGGATGGGCATTTTCATTTTACTGTGCCAGAGGTCTTGTCTTGTTGCCATTGTGCAACTTCTATGCAGGTGGCAATGTTGGGGTGTCAGTAAACTAAGATCCTTTAGTGTGTTTAAAAAAAAAAGTTCTCATGCTTGTCTCCAGGGTGGCCAGAAAGCAGTGCGCAAATTAACCTCAGTGCTAGCCTGCCTGGAAAAGTTAGCATTTGTTAGCTGCTGAAAGATAACAGCCTGCCTTGCACAGACTGGGCTGGTACAAGGCGGAACTGGTTAGATTGCTTGTGTTTAATATTGACTGATAATCAATACGGAAAGTGGCATAGTTTGAAAGTGGCACCGGCAGGCTCTTGAGCTAAATCGCTCTCTCCTTGGCTTCTGTCTAGAACTAGGGGACAACAACATGCAGTGGCCAAAATGTCCTAAAAATCAAGGAGCCAGAGGCTACATAACAGCTCATGATCCACCAAGTAACTTATTATTATTATTATTATTATTATTATTTTCAGTTTATATACCGCTCGAACCCCGAAGTGTCTCTGAGCGGTTTACATACGATTTAATTTCCTACCTAGGGCCACATTAACTAGGGAAGTGTTTTTGCCTACCAGCACCCAGGCAGCTCTTGTTGACTCTGTTTTGCTTCCTTGGGACGGGTCTTGCTTCCAGCGACTTCCTCTGGCGGGCTTTTATCCTGAGGCACGGCCACGCCCCAGGTTAAATAGGATGCATATTTCAATGCATCCTGTTGCAGAGGACCACAGCACTCTGCAGTACTGCTGAGTACGGGGGGGGGAGTGTTTGCAGGGACCAAGCGGGGGTGGGTGGGAAGAAGTGTGCTCTATTGGAGTAGTGTAGTAGTTAAGTACATGGACTCTATAATCTGCGTATGTGGACTCTAATCTGGGAGAACTGGGTTTGATTCCCCACTCCTCCACTTGCAGCTGCTGGATGACATTGGGCAAGCCATAGTTCTGGCACAGCTGTTCTTGAAAAAGAGCAGTTTCTGTCAGAGCTCTCTCAGCCCCACCTACCTCACAGGG
>NW_015163653.1:108002-119226 GCF_001447785.1 Gekko japonicus | reverse complement strand
CAATTTTCGCCCGCTTTTTTTTTTTTAGGTCGGCGATATGCGCTTGGGCGAAGCTTTGCCCCGGCGTTTGTTTAAAAAAAGAAAAGAAAAGGTCCTTAGTTTAACTTTTAGAGGAGTCCGGGACCTCAGGGAGGCCACTTTGCTCTTTAAACTTTAAAGGTAAGTCCTTACCTTTAAACTTTAAATGTAAGACGGGGTGTTTTGCGCATGCATGAAGATCGCCATTCTGTGGATGGCTGCCTATGCACATGCGCAAACTAAGTTAAAAAAACACCGCCGACACCCGCTGTGTGTGGACGGGCGTATTGCGATGTGCTGCGCAGTCAGGAGGTGAGTGTGATCGCGTTTCAGACTGCATAAACTGCACGGGTTCCAACCAGTACAGTTTATGCCGGCTGAAATGCCCCATCTGAACGCACCCATTAGGTTATATGTTTTTAGGATGATACTGTGCAGGGTCACAAGCTCGTACCAGGTCCAGGGAAATGATGCTTGAGTTGTGGGCGAAAATGTTAAAGCTATGCCCGTGTGCAAAAGTCTACATTAGGGTTGATTTGGAGCATTTCCCCCCCCAGGAGAGAAATGTGCAGCTATTAATACCCACTGGACTGGATCCAGACTAAACTGGGAATTACCACCAGTTTTGCAGCCCCCCCCCAATGCCATTCCTCAGGGTCCACTATCCCACAAGAGTAGTATTTCATGGAAATCAGTAAGCTGTAGTGGGAAGAGCAAGGCAGGAAATTCCATTCTGACTCTGGAAGCTTAGTCTAGGTGGGTCTAATCCATTGTATTTGCAAGGTGTATTTATCATGTCGGCAGCATAAGCCTCTTTTGTCATATGTTAATACTTTGAAGCGAAATTAGTCTTCATAAGAAGTAGAATAACCGTGGGGAGTGGAACCAGGTGCTTTGGTTTCAGGGCCATAGGAACAGTTTATTTTTTGAGCCCCTAATCTATTGTAAATAACAGCTTATGATTCCTCAAGTGATCTCAGAATTTTGAAGGCTTGACTTCCTTGAGAGGTGGTACGATGTACTGGTATTTCTGAAAACTCCCTGCCCTCCAAGAAAAGCTTTTCCATATCAGTATGCCTGCTGAGCAAGGCCTATGTGTACATTTGATTAACTCTTACAGAGTGCAGAGGATTCTGGGGCACATCACATGATCGGCTAGTCTTTCTGTTTGGCCTCATTTTTGCCATGTGTGGAAATGAGCATGCTCTTAAAGAATAACGCTCAGGGAAACTGTTCACAAAATGTGTTTTACTCTCTCTAATAGTCCCAGAGAGAGCAAATCACGTGTGGAAAAGGGGACGGACAGACCCAAAGCAATAGGGACAAAAGAGTGACAAAAATGACAGTGTGGAAATGGCCTAAGAACACAACTTGATCACCAATTACATGAGCAGACAATGATTTGGGAAGCTTCAAATCATGAACTTTCTCTCCAGCCTTCAATTGGCTCAGTTGCTCATCCCTAAAATGGGGGTAGCCATCCTTCCCCCTCCCTTCACAGTGTGGTTGTCAGAAAGAAGGTCGTAAAACCATTACCAGCTGTTGAAGATGCTGTAACAATGACACAGTTCTCTCAATTTGACACAAGCTGTATTAGGAGGTGGTTGTTCTAGATGTACAAAGTACACAGTTAAAGACTTAGATTTTCACCCTGTGCTGGAATTGGGCCTGTTTTGGAGCCTCTGAGGAGAGGGGATTAATCTTCCAACGTCAGGTTCTCGTTGGTGAGATAAGAGTAACAGCAGCTAGATTCTCAGAGGTGTTGCCAAGGTGAAGTTTGCAAGGCGCTTTGTTTGTTAAAGAGCTAGATAAAAGGTTACTAATGACTTCCAGAGGAGTAAAAACCGTGTAAAACATTGTGCAAGACTAAGATAAAATCAACTGTTCTCTGAGGCAGTGTTGGTGTTTTTACCTGCACATCACATATACAGGCCCTTAGGATTCAAGTAATCTCTCTTTCCACCCACACCCCATTTGGCATCATAGAAGTTGCTTTCCTCTTAAGGTTCAAAAGTTTGCCATGCTGGGAATGGCTGCATTCATTTTAGAAAGGGGTGTAGAAGCTACATGAGCCAATATGTGACCCTCTGATTAAGTGACCACCATTTGTGGAATTGAACAATGTGTAAAACACATGGGGACAAGCTGGGGCTTTGTTTAACCTCTCCAAATGGGGCCTAAGCAGGCCCGTAGCTAGGAAATTTCCCGGGATTTGGGGGTGTGGTGCCCTCAGCCATGGTGATGTCACCACATCTGACTCTCTTCCGAGGAGAGCTGAAGAGGAGGCAGCCAGGCGGCAGACTGCCTCCTCAGCTCTCCATGCAGGCAGCCAGCGAGCTGGATCTCCAAGAGCTCTCCAAGACCTCTCAGAGGACTCTGAGAGCTGACACGCTGGTTGGCGCAGATGCAGTGAGCCTCACTGTGTCTGCACCAGCTAGCTGAGCCAGCCCTCAGAGAGACTGGCTTCACTGACTCACTGTGTCTGCGCCAGCCAGCTGAGCCAGTGAGTCGGCTCTTTGAGAGATCTCCGAGAATCAACTCACTGACTGGCGCTAGGGCTCGGCAGGGGCTGGCTGGCACTGGGGCTCCCCCCCCCATTTGATAGGGGTTAGGGATAGGGGGCTGTGCCCCTAAAGCCCCACTGCTGGCTACGGCCTTAGGCCTAGGATGGTATATAAATAAAAAATATATGTGTTTGAAATAAATTGTCCTTGGTAATCAACAAAATGTGTACATCTGTAACAAGTGTGCTGGTAGAATTAGTAATTGGGGAGGGTATTAACAGTGGTAGTGATTTGCCATCCATTCGCAGTTTTGAATTTTCATTAAACCTACTTTCCTTAGAAAATTGGCCAACTGTAGGAAAAGACCTCAGTTTCCCTTGCCACTAAATTTACCTTGATCTCTCAGAAGACAATGAATTGTATTGGAGATCCATCATCTTGAAACTATACTATTCAGTGTAACTTGCCACACCCTCTACCAAAGAGTGTGCTGCCCATCCACCAGGTACCTAGGTGATTGAGGGGGAGCTGTTCTTGCTGAGAGAATTAAAATCCAGCATACATGATGTGAGCTTTTAAAGGTTGGTTGGTTGGGGGTTTTGTGTGTGTGTGTATGCACACACGCACCTGGAAGTCATGGCAATCTCTGGTGACTGACCCCTACTGGGGGCCTGGAGGTGAAGGATATTCAGAGAGGTGGCTGAATAAAGCCTGCCCCCGCCTCCCACCTCTGGTATTTCAAGGAAGTCTCCCATCCAGGTACTTGCCAGAGTCGATCGTGCTTAGCTTCCGAGATCTGATGAGATCGGGCTTGCCTGGGTTATCCAGGTCAGGGCGATGTGAGCTTTTACACGGGCAGAGATGTCGAACTCATTTATTACAAGGGCCAGATGTGCCATAAATGCATTTTGTCAGGCCAGGCCATATATGCCGTAAAATGTAATGCCAGATATGGCAGATATCAACTTTATAAAGGACATAGGCAAATCCAATTAATGTTATTTTTAAAAATTCAAAATACAGACATGCTTAAAACATTAACACTCTTACAGTATTTCCTTCAAAAAAAATTCCCTGACTCCCACCCTTCCTCTTCCATCGCCCATTACTCATTAACACTGGGACAGTAATACAGGGACATAGTGCACAGCCTCTGTCATCTGCCAACAAAGATAATGACCAGTTGCTTGCGGTTGCGGGCCAAATAAGAGCCCTGAAAATATTTATCTCACCTTCCTACTAAGCAGTATCCAAGGTTTGCTTCAGATGAAAATTGACATTACTGTCCTGTATAGCCTGTCTTTCACTGACTCTAAACTTTGGTTTAAAGCTTCTGTGCGTCACTGGAGTGTGAGGGCGAGAAGGCTTGATAGGCCAAGAGGAATGATGGGGTATAATATTTTAATTCTAAAAATTGTGTGATGATGATCCCTCACCGGTTGTCAAAAGTAAAATGGGAAGGGAAGAGGGGATTTAACCCATCAATCCCTGTTTGGTTTTGCCAGTCAAAAGTGGGCTCCTGAGAGCAGGAGAATCCATACTCATTCTCTTTTTTCTCAATTTTTCATTGGGAGCAGAAGAGGAGATAAGGCACACCTTATTTATTTATTTATTATGTATTTATTATTTAATTCATTTGGACCCTGCCTTTTTCCCAGTGGGGACCCAAAGCAGCTTACAGCATTTTCCTCTCCTTCATTTGTACAACAACTCTGTGAGGTAGGTTAGACTGTGAGAGTGTGACTGGCCCAAGGTCATTCAGTGAGCTTCCATGGGACGTGTGGGGATTCAAACCCAGTTCTCCCAGGTACTAGTCTGATACTCTTAAGCATTTCACCACACTGGCTCTCACTTAATATTACTGAGTGCTTATTTTGAATAGGCCCATGCTATTGGTAAAATGCTATTGTCAAGTAGGTCTAAGGTATTCCCTCAGTCTGAGTCCTTCTATTGTCCATTGCTCACTAGAGAGTCCACATGGTTCACATGAGAGTTTAATCAGGCCTGCTAAATTAGCCATTGTATTACATCAGCTCAGGTTTTAATGGATACTGGCAGTGTTCCTTTTCTCTGTTCGGTGTGTTATATAAACTGAGGCTACATTTAATAGCTCAGATATCGGCTCTAGCCCATGAAATCGTATGCCACAATAAATCTGTTAAAGAATCATGTGATTGTGAAAGGTACAAGGCAAGGCTGTCCCTTATCCCCACTTTTGTTTATTATGGTACTGGAAGTTATGAATGAAGCCATCAGAAGAGAGAGTAAAATAACTGGACTTCAAGTAAAGAAAGAACACTTTAAAATACTAGCTTTTGCAGATGATGTGGCATTAATACTTGAAAATCCAATAGAAGCACCAGGAGCTTTGATGGATAAGATTGAAGAGTATGGAGCAGTGGCGGGCTTCAAAATAAATGTAGAAAAATCCAAAATTATAACTAAGAACTTGGAAGACAAACAAAAAGAGAAGTTACAAGAAATCACAAGATGTCAGATTGTAAAAAAAACTAAATATCTAGGAATTACGGTTACAAACAAATGTAGTACACTCTATGAAGACAACTATAAAGCACTGCTACAAAAAACTAAACAAGACTTGGATAACTGGAAAAATCTGCAACTTTCCATGATGGGAAGAATCGCTACAATAAAAATGAATATTTTACCTAGATGGATGTTCTTATTTCAAACTATTCCTGTATTACAAAATCAAAACTTGTTTAAAGAATTAGACCAGATGACATCCAAGTTTATATGGCAAGGGAAAAGGGCACGAATAAGATTGAAAATGCTACGTGATGTAAAAGAAAGAGGGGGGTTGGTGTGCCGAATTGGGTTACTGCATTATAGAGCTGCAGCATTATAGAGCTGCAGCATTAGTATGGATTAAAGAATGGATTACTTTAGAAGATAAGAGACTTTTAAAAATTGAGGGCCATGATTTACTGTTAGGATGGAATGCTTTTCTGTGGTATGAGAAAGCAGGCTCTCAAAAATATTTTAAGCAGCATTGGCTGACAGCAGCATTATTAAAGGTATGGGACCCTATACATAAAAATTTTTATACTAGAAGATCAAGACTGATTATACCTTTAGAGGCATTTACCTTACCCAATGTATATATGGGAGAAGAATCGTTAAGATACCAGGATATTCTGGATAAAAAAGACAATCTTAAATTACCAGAACAATTATCCTGGTGGAAGAAAGCGCAACTGGAATCAATATATTTGAAGGATAAGAAACAAGGTTTTAATAAGAAAATAACTGAACTAGAAGAAATTGTTTTAACAGCAGAAAACAAAGTGATAAAGAAAATATACATGCTAAACAAAATAGTAACTGTTCTGATAAATGCTGGAAATGTAAAAATAAGATTGGCTCTTTTTATCACATGTGGTGGCTATGTGATGCTACAAAGAGGTATTGGAGATGGATTCATGAGATAATGGAAAAAATAACAAGAACTAATATCCCGTTTACTCCAGAGATACTGTTATTGAATATATTTCCGAAATACTTTGATAAAGCAGATAGGTATTTGATAGTTCATATGTTGACAGCTGCAAGGATAGTATATGCCAAATATTGGAAAACAATGGAAATACCAACAAAACAAGAGTATGTGAACAAACTATTTGAAACGGCGGAAAATGACAAACTGACACTTGAGATGAGAGCCAGCACAGAATGGACTTTTCAAAAAACTTGGAAGAGATTTTATGATTGGTATAATGTAAACGCAACTGATAAATGTAGTAATTTGAGAACGCAGAATAGATAAGCTTAGTAAAATAGATAATGAATTTAGAAATTTAATAAGCAGAAGAAGTGATAAAAGTACCTTGTTATATGTTATATGTTGTTGGGGGTAGTTGGGTGTTGTCTGTATGTATGTTTGTAGCAGGGCTATTTTTGGGCAGGAACGCACAGGAATGGAGTTCCGGCTGGCTCCTGAGTTGGCCACGCCCAACAGGAACTCATTAACATAATAGGCCACACCCAACAGCAGAAACTCATTAGGATTGGCTACATTAGGGGTGTGTGGCCTAACATGCAAAGGAGTTCCTGCTACAAAAAAAGCCATGGGTTTTGACAACGAACAAGGTAAACAGAATAAGAAGCAAAAGGTGGGCGTGGCTGGATGACCACACTTCTGGTAACATGGGGGTGCGGCCTAATGTGCTAATGAGCTGTGCTGTCAGGGTGTGTGTGGCCTAATATGCTAATGGGTTTCTGCTGTTGGGTGTGGCCTGTTATGCTAATGAGTTCCTGCTGGGCTTTTTCTACAAAAAGAGCCCTGGTTTGTAGTATATAATGTAAAAAACAATAAAAGTGTACCCTTGGGTACTTAAAAAAAAGAATCATGTGATTGTATTTGATCAATCTCAAGGAGTTCCACACCATTGGCTATCAACTTGCAACACATACAAAGTACAAAAGGTAAACTGCACCTATGGCCTGGTGCCAAAATCACACCATTACCTATGACGTTGCTGACCAGCAAATCCTGTAAGAGCTGGCGAACTGGCCAGTAGGTTGTTTCAACAGGTTTTCCCAGTGGAAAACTTCAGCAGATTTGGAAGAGTTTTGAATTGGGAGGTACCAAACGGTGGTTTTGGTTCAATACATCTATGTTGTACAACCAAACTAGTTCATCATGTGCTCATTATCTTTTATGAGATCTGGTTTGGTTTTGTTTGCCCATCTTACTACGATATTTATCATGGATGCACTATGTTTTGGCTGTTTAATATTTGAAAAATGCAAAAATGCCTCTTGTCACTCCCCAAATCATGCAGATTTCCATTACGACAATCAAGCCCCCAGTTGTTGACTTGGCACAGAATGCCCTGTGTTATCTCACTGAGGTATCATGTCAGTGACAAGTTGTAAACCAGTTGCAGCGTTGTGTGTTGCCTTTCAGTAAATGGTCTGAAGGTGACAGATGCTATAAAATGCTGTAGAAATTAAGGGAGATGTGGCATACTTCAGTGCCTGTACAGGAAAATCTGTGGGAGCCCTGTCTAAGCTGCTTCGGCTACTCTAGAGAAGCTTGGTCATGTTAAGATTAACAAAAGTTTACAGTGGAAGAAGCTTGGCCATGTAAGAGTGAATTTACAATGGCAGATTGTACTATAGGTCTATTCTTGGGAAGGGGTGCAAACTCTTTTCTACGTAATGGGTAGGATTCCACTTATTAACAAGATTTTTTTAAAGGAGAAGCATACTCTGTGGCATTCAGAGTCTGATTTATAAATAATCTCTGAATGTTTATATATCATACTTCTTAAGTGTGATCCTTCTTAAGTGTAACCCTTACAACAGGTTAATATGATTATCTAAGGGGAAGCTTATATGAAGCAGAGGTAACGTGGTTTGCCTGAGGCCTCCTAGTGAGTTCTGGCTGAGATGGCATTTGAATTAGCAACTTCTGGCCTCATGTCAGCATGGCCAGTTTGGTGTAGTGGTTAGGAGCGCGGACTCTAATCTGGGAGAATCGGGTTTGATTCCCCACTCCTCCACATACAGCTGCTGATGTGACCTTGGGTCAGTTACAAGTTGTTTCAGAGCTGTTCTCTCACAAGCAGTTCTCAAAAGCCCCACCTCCCTCACAGTCACAGGGTGTCTGTTGTGGTGAAGGGAAGGAGATTGAAAACTGCTCTGAGAGTCATTTGGGTAGTGAAGGGAGGGGTATAAATCCAATCTCTTTTTCTTCTTCTCATAACTGCTAGTCTTAAACTAATGGCTATAAGCGACTGGGTCCGATATGCTTAAGAAACAATCACCACCTTGATTTGCCTTAACCACTGCACTCAAGCCAAATGGTCAGTGTGGGAAGTAACATGGCAAATATAGCCTTGTTCAGAACATTCTGACCTATAAAGACAATGAATCGGTTTGAGACTTTGGGCATCTGCCCTATTGACTACATAGGAGATGGTTGGTGTCCGATCCCAAATTTTAGACAGATTCCAGAATGGTAGCTGTGTGGTGCACCAAAAAATGAAACAAAGTGTTAAACAATAACATACTTATTATGATATAAGCATTCATGGACTACTTTACTGGATGCATGAGGAATGTCCTAAGTTGGTAGGACGAAAGGGAAAAGAACAGTGTAGTTAAGCCAATGAAATATATTAGTCTGTGGCATTTCTATGCAAGGTTCAGTTGAATTCAAGATGAGAACAGTGATGATTCACCACAACAGTAATGGACAGTAATGCAATCTTCCTAGACATGCTTGGCTAATTTACCTACTGTAGTGTGATGGGAGTGCATTCAGTTTGTTGAGACTTAATGAGGGTGTTAGGATCCTGACAGTCTTGTGCTAGAATTTCCATTTGAAGTTATTTTGCTCACTAGAGGTGATTTTTCAGTTCTACAGCAAGATATCCTGAGAGGCAAAAATGTTCTCTATCTTCTTCCTGAATAGATTCAGGTGGGTAGCCATATTGGTCTGAAGCAGGAGAACAGAGTTTGAGTCCAGTGGCATCTTTAAGACCAACAAAAGAACTTTCTTGTTCTTAAAGGTGCCACTGGACATGAATGTTATTTGATGTCGTTTTGTGACCCTACCTAGGCTGATAGCAGAAGGGCAGGGCTGACATGTGATGGCACAACATTCGCTCCATGCCAAGTCAACAAAATTTGGCCCATGGGGATTTCATCATGGTAGCGGATTTTATTGAAGTTTTACAGAGCCCTTATGTACATTGAAGTGTTTCTGCAGCTAAAATGCTTTTTTAAAAAAAATCCCTGGGGACACTGCCACATCTCTCTGATACCTGCTATGAGTGCTGGCTGTAGAGTTTAAATGGTATGTATGTGAGGTGGGGTTTGAGAAGACCTATTTGAAAGCCAGAGAAGTAATTACAGAAGTCTTCCATTTATGTAGTCTTTAAGTGGTGAGTGAATGATTAGTAGGAGCTGCGGTGGCTCAAGTGGTTAAGACGCTGAACTGCAGGCTTTGGAAGGTCAGTAGTTCAGCAGTTTGAGACCTGGGTTGCCGCATGACGGAGTGAGCTCCCGTCTCTAGTTCCAGCTCCTGCCAACCTAGCAGTTCGAAAGCAAGAAATTGCAAGTAGATAAATAGGTACCACTTCGGTGGGAAGGTAACAGCGTTCCATGCGCCTTGGTGTTTAGCCATGCTGGCCACATGACCACGGAAACGTCTTCGGACAGCACTGGCTCTTCGGCTTTGAAACGGAGATGAGCACCGCAACCCTAGAGTTGGACTCGACTGGCTTTCGAGCAAGGGAACCTTTACCTTTTTAAATGATTAGTAAGAGATTATTTGTATCTCCATTGTATGATTGCTGAGTGTTTTGTGACTCTTTTGTATTTTTAGTATTTTTATATTGTATACAGTAAGGATTCTTTGATTTTAAAAAAAGGGCTCAAAGTAAACTGGATCCCCGTCAGAATCTTTCACAAGCTGTACTAAGCAAAAGTATATGCTGTAAAATCTTTCACAAAGCTGTATGGAACAAAAGTACATGCTGTTGTTTGTTATTCTTGGTTATTGTAAGAAATAGACTATGTTGTACTTTGTTGTGCTTGTTGTATTGATACAAACAACAAGGATCATATAAGTTGCATTGAGCACCAGTGTATTATTCATTAGTAACTTTAAAGAAGAGTCTGTTTATATTGGTTGCCATCTCATGGTACTAATTGATGGGCAAACATTTATAAGAAATTTCCAAATTTATAAGAATTTCAGTGCTCATTATCTTTTATGATATCTAGTTTGCTTTGCTCGCCCATTTTACTACGATATTTTTCGCGATGTTCTTAGCTGTTTAATGTTTGGAAAATGCAAAAATCTCTCTTTTTTTAATTTAAAATTTTTATTTCCCTCTCCTAAAAAGGAGAGAAGTTTCGCTTTAGAGTTCAGAAAAAAGGGAAGGGTATATAGAGAGACAAAGAAAAGTGTGAGTGATGTTAATACAGGTATATTAATCTGTTAGTATTAAAGGCAAAGTTCAAATCACGGTGTGCGTCTTCTTCTGTAGTTGGATAATCATTTGTTTCTTCATTCTCCTTTCAAATCGGGCAATTAGTGTGTTAGTAAAGTCCTTTTGGGGTTAATAATCCTTCTATGGCACTGTCCAGATAAGTCCTCAAAATTTAAGATGTTTTCCCTTTTTTCTCTCTTAAGTTGTACTTTGGACCTCCGGCTGCTCCTTTTACTTCTTCTTCTTTCACCTCTCCTTCCGAGCTGCTGTCATCTTCGCTTCTTCCCGAAATCCACTCTGCGAGTTCTGCCTCTTCTTCTGTATTGGCGTGCTTTCTCAAAAATTCTTGTGCCTTCAAGATAGAATCAATCCTTTCTCTTTTATCTTTAAACTTACAGACCAGTCCTTCTGGCGTTAACCACCTGTAATTAATTTGGCGTTTTTGTAAGAACAAAGTCAATCCTTTATATTCTTTTCTTTTCATTCTAATTTCAAATGGAATGTCTTTCAAGACTCGAATTGGTTGTTCTGCAATTTTCAAGGGTGTTGCTGAAACTGATTTTAAAATTTGATCCCGGAGATTTTGCTTGGTAAATTTCACTACCACTTCTGCCGGCAGCTTATTCTTCTTTGTATAGTTGGAATAGGCTCTATAAGCCAGATCCATCTCTTCTTTTATTTTTCCCGCTTCGCTGCTGATCCGTGGTGCCAATGCTGTTGCCAAAATATCTCTGA
>NW_015163653.1:104328-107941 GCF_001447785.1 Gekko japonicus | reverse complement strand
CTTGTCAGCAGTCTCCGTCATTTTTTTCTGCTGTATACTGAAAGCCCCTTCCATGTTATCAAGTTTCTGATTTATTTTCTGCAGTTCCTCCAGCAGATGGCGCGCAAGTTCACCTCCTTGTTGATTGACAGCAGTCCCAGCAGAGGAAGTTCCTCCTGTCTTCTTTGTTAGCTTTTCCGAAGCCTTTTTGTCTCTTTCTTTTTGCATCGCCATTTTCAAACTTTGTTTATACTTTGAAAGTTCGTGCCGTGCCACCCTAGGATGGCTCCTTCTAGCCTACGCTCGGCTCTCCTCCAAAAGGTAAATCGCTTATACAATTCTTCGCCCCGCCCCCTCTCTCCGCTTTTAAAAAGTCTCTTTTTTACTGTGGGGGGGAATCCTCCCTCCTCCCTTTCAGTTTCCTGGGGGACGGAACTCGCTCGAGCCGCAACTTTTGTGTTGATCACCAACTCACAGTTAGTCGCATATGCTTTTCTTCCAACTTTGACCTTATCGCTTCATCACTCTGATTTTCCGGCGGCTTTGCTAATCCCCTCACGGGGACACAACGCAGCTGGGGCCGTTTGGGGCAGGGGAGACTTGGACGGGGAGCCTCAATTCCCGGCTTTCGTGCTGGTAAGAGGCTTCTCCCAGTCACCCAGGCGCGCCCCCTGGTTCGGAGCCCTGTATCCAAGGCTCCTTAGGATCTCCGCATACGCGGGACCCCCCCAGGCAGCGTGTGGGCGATCCGGCTCCGGGAGCTTGCCCAAGAGTCGGTCACCATGCGCGCAGCCATGACCGGAAGTCTCCCAAAAATCTCTCTTGTCACTCCCCGTATTGTGCAGATTTCCATTACTGCAATCAAGCCCCCAGTTGTTGACTTGGCACCGAATGCCCCGTGTTATCTTACTGAGGTATGAAAAGGTGATGAATGAGCTCCTGATGAAACAGCAGAAATTATCAAGTCCTTAATAGAACTGTATGGAGACAGCGTTGATATCTAGTTCCTGTGGGATCTAGTCCCTGATCTAGTGTCTGCCCGAGGTCCCTATGTAGAGGGAAAGAAATGGCAAGCCACCTCTGAACATCTCTTGCCTTGAAAACCCTGTGAAGGGTCACCATAAATCAGCTGTGACTTGACAGCACTTTACACACAACAGGCTAAAGAAAAATATTGGAGTGGTTTTAGCTGGGTGTTAGATATTTTGAATAGGTAGTTACAGGGGTCGTTTCGTAGAAAAAGAGCTAGGGGGACTCATTAGCATAACTCATTAGCATATGCCACACCCCCTGACATCACCGGAAGTGTGTCATAAGGCCACACCCCCTGACATCGCCGGAAGTGTGTCATAAGGCCACACACCCCGCCCCCAATGGTCTCGGCCGCCGCTGCCGGCCTTGCAGCTCCACTGCCGAGCCCCATGAGGGGCCCGGTGGTGGACCTGCAAGGCCGGCGGGAGTGCGAGGAAGTCCCGCAAAGGCCCTCCCTGTCCCCAGGCAGGCAGGGGTGGGCAGAGGCAGGGAGGAAGCAACTTACCCTCCCTCTTCTCCTGCCTCCTCCTGGCTGAATGAGGGCCGGAAGTGGGGTGGCCGGAAGCGGGGGGCGGGGCATCGTCATATGCCCCACCCCCCGAAATGACCTCTGGGTAGTTAATCATGATCTCAAGTCTCCAGTGTTATTTTGTTCAATCAGCACCATTGCTTTGAGTTTCATCTGGGAGGCAGAATTTTGCCTGGCGTGTTTTATTTGATGCAAAGAACTTGATGTTTATTTTCTAAAAATGCAAGATCAACTAGTGCTCTAAACAGGTGTGGCCTTTATTGGTGTGGACGCATGCAAGCAAAATGGAGCTTTCTTTTGTCTGCTTTGCTTTTGTTTCATGTACACAGAGAGAGAGAGAGGAAGGAAATATTAGTTAACCTTCTGTGATTTCTTTCCCATGTTGTGTTGTGGATGACGAATCTAGTCTCATGATGCTGCGAGATAGTGTTCTTTGTTCTCTTTTTCAGCAAAGGGTTCTCTGTTTGTACATCTAATACTGGGAATCTGACCATAATCTTCATACATAATAGAGACAGGTTTGGTCTGCATCTGGGCTCTTGTGCCCTTGAGTGTGAGCCAGTGGAGAGCACTCAAAAGCAAGGAGATCCAGCCCAAAGCACACCATCTATTATGTAGGAAGAATGCTGTCTATTTGTGACCATGCCTGTTGAACAAAAGGGTGTGGTTTTAAATGCTTGACATTTCGAATTTTGTTTGTTTGTGTTTTTCCTAATAGTGTTCTTCTGGTAGAATGTTCAGTCTGGTTAAGTGGGAAGTTGCCAAACGTTTATGCTAGAATAAATGCATTTATCTTTAAGGTGCCAAAGGGGTTCTTTTGGGGTTTACTAGAATAATGTAAGATGAGACTCTTCTGGGGATTTGGTCTAAAAATAAAAACTACTTATTTTAGTGTATTTTTCTTCTGCTTTTTGTCCCCAACAGGAACCTAAAGTGACTTACAAAGATACTGATACTAATACAATTTAAACAAAGTCCAGTGTGAAGAAACAAGCAAACCCCCCCCCCCAAAGATACACAAAATATGCTAGGCGGGTATCCACCAGGGTGGTCCATCCCTTCCAGCCACAGGCTGAGAGCCAAAGTGCTTCTGCCCCTGCTGCTATCCATGCTTTCAGTACCTTCAGCCAGAGAGAGAGACACACGCAGACTTAGTACAAGCTGGCAGCCATCTTCCACAGTTCCCCTACCTGCTGAGAGAGCCCGCAACCACACCCTGGCTTTAAAGACCTGCAACAAGAGAGAGCGACATTTTAAAATTATATCAATAAGGCCAGTAATAATCATTTGTTGTTCAGTTCCAATTCTATGTAGGGTATTCCCTCTTGGGAAGGGGCATGTTGGCCCATTTTGTCTACCTATTAATAATAAGATGCTGTTAGTGTACACAGTACCATTACAGTAATGTGAATTTTAAAAAATTGAAGTTTGTTCTTCCAAATAGTCTATTTGATGTAGTGGTTAAGTGTGCCGACTCTAATCTGGGGGAACCGGGTTTGGTTCCCCACTCCTCCACTTGCAGCTGCTGGATGACCTTGGGCAAGCCATAGTTCTGACAAGAGCTGTTCTTGAAATGGCAGTTCTTGAAAGAGCTCTCAGCTCCACCTACCTCACAGGTTGTCTGCTGTGGGGAGGGGAAGGGAAAGGAGTTTGTAAGCTGCTCTGAGACTCCAAGTGAAGGGCGGGGTATAGATCCAATCTCTTCTTCTTCTTCTTCTCTTCAATAGTGCAAGGAGAACAGTGACCCAGTAGGAGAGCCAGTGTGATATAGCTAGTCAGAGTGTTAGGACAGGGGTGGCCAAACTGTGGCTCCCAGCAGGGGGGCTGGGGAAGTGAAGGGAAGGCATGCCTCCTTGATCAATCTTCCCTTCCCCAACCAGTGTTCCCCTCACTGGGTAGGCTTGAAATGGGGGGGGGAGCAGAGAAAGAAAACAACTTTAACTTTAAATGCATTCTCAAAGCCCCCCCCCCAGCCGGCTTGGAGAAGGCATTTGTCTCTTTAAATCCCTTCTCCAAGCCAAGCCAGCTGGCTTGGGGGTGGGCTTGGAGGACACATTTAAAGTTGCTTTCTTT
>NW_015163653.1:96659-104219 GCF_001447785.1 Gekko japonicus | reverse complement strand
TCTCTCTCTCTCTCTCTCTCTCTCTCTCTCTCTCTCTCTCTCTCTCTCTCTCTTTCATTCTTTCCACCTCTCTATTTCTCTCTCTCTTAGATAAATAAATATAATTAGCAAACAAATAAAGATCATTGGACAAATAAATATCATTATCAATATCTGTTTTACCCCTTTTGTTTTTATTTTTGGCAGTCTTATTTAATGTTAATAAAAAGCAAATGTGCGTATTTTCCAATAAAAACATGTGTAATATTCACGTTTTGCAGATCTCAAACATCTGACATTTATTCTATGTGGCTCTTACATTAAGCAAGTTTGGCCACCCCTGGACTAGGATCTGGGAGATCCAAATTTGAATCCCTCACTCTGCCATGAAAGCTCACGGGGTGACCTTGAGCCAGTCACTTACTCTCAGCCCCTACCTCACAGGGTTGTTGTGAGGATAAAATGAAGGAGAGGAGAATGATGTAACCCTCTTTGGGTCCCCATGGGGATGTAGAGTGAGAAATAATAAACAAGCAAGCAAAGCAAAGTTAATGGGCTGTTGTATCGATTTAGAAACATGTTTTAGGTGGCCTATCCTCCAGGGAGCACAGGTGGCATACCTAGTTGTGCTCTTGGCCTTACAACACTGCCGTGAAGCAGATAAGGCTGAGAAAGGAGCCCAAGATCAGCAGCCGGGTGGGGATTTGAACGCAGGTTTCTTTGTTCTGAGGCCAGTATTCTAACCTGCTACATTGGGCTGGGTTGCCACCAGTATGCTGATGACACCCAGTTCTGTCTGCTGTTGGACAGCTGCCTGGACTCTGCCCCAGAGACCTTGGACAGGACTTTGGAGGCCGTGGCTGGGTGGTTACAGCAGAGTCAGCTGAAACTAAATCCAACAAAGATGGAGATCCTGTACCTGAGCCAGGGGAGGGGGTAGATTTTGGAATCAGGCTCCCTGCCCTGGACAGGGCACTGTTGGTGCCGGTCCAGAAGGTAAGGAACCTAGGGGTGACTCTGGATGCCCCACTCTCTATGGAGGTCCAGGTCACCACAGTTGCCAGGTCAGCCTTTTATCATCTTTGGCAGATCAGACAGCTGGTTCCCTATCTCTCCCCCTAGAACTTGGGAGCAGTGACCCATGCAATGGTCACTTCCAGGCTTGATTACTGGAACTCGCTTTATGCAGGCTTACCCCTGAAGCTGATCCGGAAACTCCAGCTAGTGCAAAACGCAGCGGCGCGCCTGCTTGACTGGACGTCTGTGCGGGCGCGCATTCAGCTGTTGCTACATCAAGTGCACTGGTTACCAATTGAGTACCAGATCCATTTCAAGGAATTGGTATTAACCTTTAAAGCTCTATGCAGGCTGGGACCGACCCATCTAAGGGACTGCCTCTCCCCATATGGGCCCTGGAGAGCCTTGCGATCAGCAGACCATAATCAACTGGTTGTTCCTGGCCCAAAGGACATCCGCTTAGCCTTGACCAGGGCCAGGGCTTTTTCTGCCCTGACCTGGTGGAACATGCGCCCATCTGAGATCAGGGCCCTGTGAGACCGATTACAGTCTTGCGGGGCCTGCAAAACTGAGCTTTTCCTCCAGGCCTTCGGTTGAGGCGGTGGAAGCCCAATGACTTGGCCTCCCTTGCTGTAGCTTTCCGACTATATGTTGCCCACATGAATAAGATCTTTACTGTTTTTGGTTTATGGCCTAGCTGCTTCCAGCGATTTTGAATTGTTGAACCTTATTAATTTAATGTGGTTCCTGCCTTTTTAACTGTTTTAATTATTTATTTGTTATGTTTGCTTTTAGTGGTTTTGTAATTTTACTGTTAAACCGCTCTGAGCCCACTTGCGGGGAGGGAAGGATACAGATCTAAATAAATTAATTAAATACATCATACCAGCTTTTACATTTGCATATGCAAATACTGTTGCTAGGCCTCATTTCACTTGGGGTTGAGAATTAAGGGCCTGTCTGTGGACTGCCGAAGCTTGCCTTGTCTGCCGTCTCCCTCTGGGGCCAATTTTCTGTTGTGCCAATTTAAAATACTACTGCTATAAATTATTACTATTAAGTTGCAAGTCTCTCAATCCATTGTGCCTCATGCACACCATTACAAAATGATGTATTTATTTTTTTTACTTTAAAGCTGTTCGGCTTTGAGCAGTTCCAGAAGGAAAGGTGGGTGGCAGGAGTTCTGGCCAAGTAGCTGGACACACAGTGGATGCACAACACCACTTGTGTAGGAGGAGTCCCTGACACAGAATGATGAAGTCGGTGGGGGCTTCCAGGCAGCTGTATCAGACCTTTATAGGTATTTCATTCTAGAAAATTACAATTGAGTTGCAATTATTACATCAAAGTGAAATCTAATATAGATTCTTGCAGTATGACGATGCCAATCATAGCAGTGTTCCCCCCGCCCTGTATACGCACACGAGCTGTAGTACTGGTAATTTCCTTACAGTCATCTTTTCCAAGACTTTGGTGGTTATTTACCGGGAGCTTTCGTTTGTTAGCAGAATACAGACTCGTTAATCTGCATTTTATTGGTTGTAGCCCTTGTGGAGTCACCCTTCTACCACTCAAAAGTCTGTTGACTTAGCTTCAATATATTTCTGAATTTGGGAATGACAATGCATGGCAGATGGTTAAGTTATCAGTGTGGCATAATGAGTGGAGTATCAGACTTTGACTGTGGAATCTTGGGTTCTGCTCACCCTGCCGTGAAGTTCACTGGCTGAATCTGGGCCAGTCTCTCTCCCTCACTCATTGTATCCTACTTCACAGGATGACTCTAAAAGTAAAAACAGAGGAGGTGAGAACCATATATACTGCTCTGGGCTCCTGGAGGAAGGGTAGAATAAAAATACTGCAGATAGGTTGCAGTATCCATGTACTGAGTATAAATAGCATTGGGGGGGGGCTGATCTAAGTTCAAGGAAATGAACAGAGAAAGGTGCAGAGGAAAAAAATAATGTGCCTTCCTCTGCATCATGGTCTGGAATACATCCCCCCCTTTTAAAAAATAGCAAAAATGGAAAATACAAATACATGTCTCTTATGTCTTATCTACTGTGTCCCTTGTATTCCTATATTGTTTCTCATTTTTCCATGTCAACTTGGGTATGTCAGCTAAGCTCTGCATCCCACATTTTCCAATCATTGCAATAGCTTGCATCCTGCTCTAGGGTTGCCAAGTCGTTGCAGTCGCCGCAGCGGGGGACTCCCAGGTGGCGACTGGAGTATGCACGTCACCTGGAAGTAACGTTAGGATGCCGGGCACGCTGGGGGCGGGTCCACGACCATTGGAGGGAAAACCATAGAGTTTTCCCTCCGATGGTCGTGGCCCCGCCTCCAGCGTGCTCGGCATCCTAACATCACTTCCGGGTGATACGAACGTCAGGGTGGGGTTCCCCATGGGGCCCGATCCGCCAGCGGCGGGGAACGGACCTCTGGGGTGGGGGTTTCCCCACCCCCCGGGGGGGACTTGGCAGCCCTATCCTGCTCCTAGGCAGATCTCAGTGTATTTGCGTGCATTGAAATCAAATAATTGAGCTAGTTTTAGGGACTCTGTCCACAGGGGAGTATCAGTCTTACCTTAGTCATAAAACAAAATGATTTCTGTAGTGTTGTAATGTGTTTGAGATGCACATGTGATTGATCCACATGTGTATGTGCAGTTGTATACATTCTCAGGATAGTCCCCTTGACTAGAACAACATTATTCCATTTTTGCCTTTTCTTTTGCGCCTGGTTGGTCTTGTCTCAAATTAGAATAATCATTATAAAAACAGACTCTACAACAGATGTTGGTTTTAAAAAAACACTTTAAAAGCTAAAACACTTTAAACCCAAGAAAGCAAACAGCCAAGAGCAGCAAAACACTGATTTCTCTGTGATTTGTACATCAACCTGATACCTGATAGGTGTTCCTCTGCAGCTGGCTAGAGGGAAGATTACATCCCAGTTGGTTCTTATGTGTCTGTGGTCTCTTTCCCAGTGTCTGGATACTTCCACACAGGGACGATTTTCCATTCTGCATTCATTGTCATTGCAAATTCAGAGGCATTCCCATTGGCAACGGAGCATCTACATGGGACTTTTCTGCGCATCTTCCTTCATCAGTCACTACTTTCCCTGTGTTTTTCCTCACTGTGCTACCAGAGAGTTTTTTTGAGGGCTTTTAAAAATCCAGTTGATGATTGCACTTGTGCTATAGTATTATAGTGCTATAGAAATTGCTGTTTTAAAAAAAAATTCTATGATGGCATGGCAGGGGGAAAAACAGTGCCTGGGGGTTTCGTGCCCATTCAGATTATTGGCTCATTTAAACTGTGGGAAAATGTCATTATTCCCAAATGCAAGTACCTTCTACACAAATGTGTAGAAAAGGTTTAACTATATGTGCTGAAACCCGCCCTTGGCCAGCAAAACGCTGTGGTGCCGCCAATGTTCCCTCTAAGCTGTGGAGTCTAGTGAGCAAAAATACTACTTTGTGAGCTACTGGCATTAAAGTTGTGAGCAAGCGATTTGGCTGCTGCATAAATTAGATTGCTCTGGAGCCATCCTTCCTGAGCTAAGACAAAAATGTGTGAGCCAGAGGCTAAAAAAACTGTGAGCCAGCTCACCACTAACTCAGCTTAGAGGGAATACTGGGTGCCGCTATCCTCCATTGATTGCCACATGAACTTTCCATTCAACGTGTGCCATCATGCTTTTCTGCATAGAGTCAGAATTTGGGTTTTGTTTTCTTTCGAACCAAAACAAGATCAGCTGCATACTTGAATGATCTCAGCAACAGACAGAAAAGCTTACCAGGAGGGTAAAGAGATGCCTTAGGATACGAACACCAAGGCTTCAGCCACAAGATCCAGTTGACTGTCATCTGACATGCAATATGTTTTAACTTGAAGGGGTGGGACGGACAGAGGTGCACAAAGACAAAATGTAATTGGAGAAGGCACTGGTTGGCCTCAGGAGACCTCTTTTTTTAAAAGGTCGGCTGGTGTGAAATTGGGCCAGGTTTGTTGCATTTCAAAAAGCAGTTTTCTTATTTGTTGCATTTGTTGCATTTCAAAAAGCAGTCTTCTTATTTGTGTATATTGATTTTTACCCTGAGTATTTTATTTATTTATTCAATTTCTACCCCACCCTCCCCACAAGCAGGCTCAGGGCAGGTTACAACATTAACATAAAACAATAAAATCAAGATAAAACTATAAACTTAACCCTTAGACAGTGGCGATCAGACTACATCACAGCTATTTCAGTGGTGCCCTGGTGTTAGACAATAAAACAGAAGGGCTACATCTGAAAGAAATTCCCAATTATAAATACCCTACCTTTGGTAGACCAAGGTGGCTATCGTTCTGTGTCCTCAAAAATTGAAGGCCATAATATAGATGGTAACAGAAAGGGAGCACAATGGTATGAACATGAACTATGTGATAGCCCCAGCACCTCCTCAAATCAGAGCCAGTCAAGAGTTTATTCGTGGGTGTTGGAACAGAACCATGAAGACCCAGTATGAAATACTGTAAGGCACACTGACTTTGGGTTAGTTGCTCACACTCATAGGGTTGTTGCAACAGTAAAGCATAAGGGGGAGAGAAACCATGTGCAGCCTTCCAATGGGCACCCAACCTTGACTTGAGTCTTCATGTGACCTGTTTGCCACCAGCCAATAGGAATCTGGAAAGAGAGAAAACTCGCCAACCATCCCTGATGGATAACCTCTTTGGTCCCATGGACATGTAGTTCTTGAAGACTCAAGATAGCTAATAAAGAACCGATTACAATATTAACTGCAGCTAAGAGAGAACCCTGGGAAGAACTACGCTGTGCTTCTGAGGAGAGGCACACACCCAGCGCTTCTATCTAAATGTGCATCTGGGTTTCTACGCTGTGGTTTTAAAAGCTCCTGTTCTGATATTTTCCAAGTGAGAGCATGACAGAGATCCAAAATTGACAAGCCACTAATCTGCACATGATTGTACAAATATGCTCATAGCAAAGACTGGCTACTTCCTGCCCGCCACACAGAAGTTTAAAGCTTCTTGTGTTTGCTTTCTTTCTTCCTTCTTTCCTCTGGTTTTTTTTTTTAATTATATTGGAATTCTATTTTAATTCTATTGAAAATAAAGGCAAATCTGCTGAACTGGGAGATCTTGCAGATGATACTTGTCTGTCCATGGTTCAGGCAGGTAATAAATATGTTAAGAACAGGGTTGTTTTTTCAGTTGACATCTGCATTGAAAAAGTATAGAGCGACTCATCCGTTTATGTGGCTTCCTGTGTTGGACCTTAGCTTAAATGTTCTCATGGAGTCTTGATTTATTAGAATTGTGTCACTGTCTATAACACCATATTTTTAGAAAGAGTTTTTCAGGACCCTGCCTTAATAACAGTCAGGCAACAGATGGCAATATAGATATTATCTCAGAGTATTCTACTGTGTCTGTGAGCAAGAGGGGTAGTAAGAAATCTGCCTTTTCTCTCCAACCCTGACCTGGAAGTTTATTCTTAAGGGGTGTGATTATGTGTGTTCTGAATCATTCCTACCCTATGTGAATTGTAAGGGAGGCTTTGATAGAGCCCTGCCTTTAAAATAAACTTTTGCTGCCCGCTCCCTTCTCCTTGCCACTTGGCTCAGAACACTGATGATCCTTTACAGTACATATGGGAGAAGGAAGAGATTTAAAAAGTCCCTTGCTTGATGCTGCTTGGAAGAAAGCAGCTGAGGCCTGATTTACATGAGCCAAAGCATGCAGGGCAGAATTTGTGAGGTGATAGAATGAAATGCATCCACCTTAGACTTGCAGGTGATGGATTCTAGTTTTGGGACATTCTTGTGCATGTATGTAGAAATCTAGCAGTACAGGGGATGAAGATACTACCGCCTCCTGCCTTGACAGCTAGCTTTCCACTTGGAGGGAATTGTTAACATGGATGGCATTCCAAAATGTTATTGATCCTGCTGTCTGAAGTGCTGCTTTTCATTTTGCCGCCTCATTCTCCTGCCAGAGTAAATAGGGCTTGAGATGCTTAACACTGTGTGAGTAGGTGATGTTCTTAGGATCAGTGAAGCTGGGAGTCAGGTGGAAAATCCTTGTGGGCAGGGGTCTTTTCGTAGAAAAAGAGCTGCAGGAGCTCATTAGTATATGGTATGCTAATGAGCCACTAGGCTGTTAGCATATGCCACACCCCCTGACATCACCGGAAGTTGTGTCAGAAGGGGAAGCAAAGGGGGGGAAGGCCTCTTCAAAAGCCCCCCCTTCCCTTCCCCAGCTGGCCTGCGTGGGGGGAGTGAAGAGAGAAGGGGTTTAAAGTTTAAACCCCTTCTCACTAGAGCTGGGCCACAGAAGGAGGAAAGAGGGACGGAAAGAGAGAGAGTAGAGAGAAGGAAAGAAAGAAAAGGAAAGAAGGAAGGAAAGAGGGGCTAAAAAGAGAAGGAAAGAAGGAGGGAAAGAAAGAGGGAGAAGGGAAGAAGGAGGGGAAAAGGGAAAGGAGGAAAAAAGAGAAGAAGGTGGGAAAGAAAGAGAAGGAAAGGAGGAAAAGAGAGGAAGGAAGGGAAAG
>NW_015163653.1:77377-96516 GCF_001447785.1 Gekko japonicus | reverse complement strand
CCCGGGGAACCCCGCAGTGGGGCCCTCTGGGCCCCCCCCCCCCCGGCCGCAGCGCTTTCGGCGCGGGGAGCTGGGGCAGGGCTTGCCGCCGCCACAATTTGTGCGGGCTCCTGGGCTGCCGGAGCAGCGCTCCGGCCCCAAAAGACCCCTGCTTGTGGGTAAGTTGGATTGCCAGTTGGCTGTTGCTTATCCATGCTGTTAGTCTGCTCCGCTTAGTTGGGAGCATGAAATATATAGTTTGAGCAGTGTGATTTCCAAATAGGTGGTAGAGAGGACTTAGGGAAAGGTAGTGAAATGAGTGCACAAACCCCCCCAACATATCATGTACAAAGTGTTTTAGAAAGTCACAAAAACAAATGAAAAACTTCCCTGCTTTCTGATTGTGTGGATAGAACCATACACATGTAGTAAACTTAATGCACAGAATGCAACCCAATGAATGCATGTAGGCTGGGGTACAACTTGTCCTTGAGATCCTCCTGCCCCCCCTTCCCTGTGCATGCATATGTGCACTTTTTGTGTTTACTGCATCTGAATTGGGCTAAAGTGACTGTGACAAACACCTGTTTGCAAACCTGGATGTCTCCTGTATTAGTCCAATTCACACGTTAAAGAGATTATTACTGGCAATATTACTGAGGCAATATGGTGTTTTATTTGTGTGCCTCAGATTACTCATTTGGAGCCATCCCAACCCAATTGCTCTGTATGGACTTATGTAAACCACATCATCTTTCTGTTTGTGGATCTGGACTTCTTCCATTGGTGTTGCCTAAACAACCTTGCTGCTTTGTGTCACAGGGATTGAATTTGGAGGACTCTTGTACCCTTCCAATTCTATGATTGTAAGTGCAAAGGAAGAAGCAAAACGTTCCAGGTTATACACCAAAAATCTAGGTTCTGCTGCCTGACTCTGACCATGTACTTAAACTTAAGCAATGTGTCTTGTGATATCGGAGTCCTAAACAAAGATAATGCCAAACACACACTGGTCTAGTTCACTTTAATTCAAAAGGAAATGCTGAGTAATAGGATGGTGTGAATCAATTCCTGGCTGTGAATTCTGGCTCAGCAGATCAGTCATTTGTATCTTTGCCCCCAGGTTGGAATAAGAATGACTCAAGTCTCATAAATTGTGTATGTATGTGCAGGGATCATTTCGTAGAAAAAGAGGTGCAGGAGCTCATTAGCATAACTCATTAGCATAACTTATTTGCATATACCACACCCCCTGACACCACCAGAAGTGTGCCAGAAGGCAACACCCACCACTCAGGGTCCACTGGACTGTTTTGGATTGCTAGCTACTGGGGGCGGGGGACGTGCAGATCTGTCCTCGCAGAGGAGGGAGAGCTTGTACCTGAATAAACCTTGGTCTTAAAGGTGCCACTGGACTGTTTTGGACCAAGGGGGCCGGGGGTAGCTCTGCAACTTACCTGGCTGCTTCTTGCTCTGACTGAGGGCTGCGGGGAGCAGGGGGTGGGGCTTGTTGCATGTGCCCGCCCCCTGGACTCTTTACTGCCGGAGCTCCGCTCCTGTGCGCTCCTGCAGGAAATGACCCCTGTTTGTGTGTGTTAAGATGTAATTTTATTTCAGACAGGAAGAAAGATGTCGGCAGATCTCTTACAAGCAGGGACGGTTCTTTGCTTTAGTTAAAAGCAAAACACAGTCCACAAACCCGCACACAAGTTTATCCTCTTTGGCCACGTACTGCTGTCTTTCATGCAAGAAGAGAAAAAGGACATCCATCCTGTTTGGAATAGGTGGGGTAGGTAATCTCAGTTTGACCAAATGTTAATTCTGTGGGGATTTAGTGTGGTTTATAAAGAGAGTTCTCTGCCAAGAAGAAAGAAAGACGAATCCTGGTTCCTCCTTGCGCTCTGCTACATATATGCAAGTTGTGGCAGGCTTTTATATGGGAGACAAATACTTGTGACCAATCGGTTACCAAAAAACCCCAACAAAACCTTTCTGCTCCAGCTAACTTGAATGTGAACTGTGAACTTGCTGTAACAGAAGATGTGCAAAAAAAATCAGTTCTAAAAATAATCTGTCGTTTTAGTTAAATTGCATGCTGGCTGGTGGCACTCTAATTCAGGACTAAACTTTGCATAACACTTCTGTGAAATTTATCTGGACAACAATTCTGTCTTGGGTTTCCCCCTGTCATAAAAGAATGTCCATATCTATTGCACAGTGCTCTGCAAAATGTAAAATCTTTTTGGATTTCTCATTCTGCTTTTTAAGTCTTCTAACCTTCATGACTAAATGTATGAGAGATCAGTAAAGGTTTACACATGCAATGAAAGGATGTAAGAATAAAGTGTGGTGTCAGAATAAACGAAACTATTTAAATCTCCTGGTGGAGGGTTGCATTGTAGAGTGTTCACGTGTTAAAAAAAATTCCCCGCAAGTAGAAAACCAGCACAGGAAACAGAGGGGGTGTAGAAACTTTCTCCCTGCTGTACTAATTTTCTGTTTGCCTGGAGCTTTTTATGTGAAGGAACATTCAAAACCTTTCTTTTGCCATCTCATTTTCTTGCATATGTTAAGTAGGCCTTGGCTGGGCCATGGCTTTTATTGGTCAGGAAGTCCCTCCCCATCCTTTTTGAGCCTGCAGGCACCTTTGAAATTCTGAAACAGTGGGGTGGGTGGGGCCACAAAATGGCTGCCACAAGACAAAATATCTGCCACAGGAGATAGAGACAGACCTAAAATGGCAGCTGCAGCTTTACCTTCATTCACACAGTGAAGATCCCTGTGCTTTGTTAGCAGCTACCAGCAAAGCAATCTTTCTAAAAATCTGCACAGCCAATCAGAAGCCTTGCTGGGCAAAAGCCCTCGCCTGGCCCTGCCCACTTCCTAAAAACACTTGGCAGGCTCCAGGAAATGTGTTGGCGGGTACCACATCGGGGTCCCGTGGTGTAGTAATTTGGCACTATGAGAATGGGCCTGGAAGGAATTTTGGGATTGTCTTCTGTCTGATTGCTTCCTTCCAGTGCTTATATATATCCTGAGGGATTTTTTTTGTCCGTACGAGGGGTTTTTTTTACAAGCAGAGTTTAAAATGTGTGCTATCCTGAGCTCCTTGAAGGAAGAGTGGGATAAAAAATGTATATTATCCTGCCCTTCCTTCACAGAGCTCACAGTAGTGTACTTCAGTCTCCCTTCCTCCATTTTACCCTCACAGGAGCCCTGCAAAGTAAATCAGGTGGAAAGAGTATGAGTGGCCCAAGGTCTCCCAGTGAGCTTTGTGGAAGAAGATGTAAGCCAAGGTCTCCCAGAATCCAGTCCAATATTTTAACCAACACAAAGCTAATTGTGATGAATAAATGGATATATGTAGGTATAGAATTGATAAATGTGTGTTGGAATACTATCATGTGTAAAAACCTCAGGAGGAAACAAAGTGAGTGTGGTGTCCCCTCCCCCCTTCCTGGCAGCTTAGAAATTCTCTTGACACTCTCGAGACAACCATACTTGTGCTAAAGCCATACCTGTATTAAAGCAGATGAATTGTTTTCTCAGTAATCCTTTGGTGACTGACATGGTGACATCAGTCCTCCCAAGGTAATTCTCATGTTCCAGAAGGCGCCTTTGAAAGCAAAATTGGAAATGTTGCTCTTCTGCCAGCTTGGAAGCACATCTATCCTTTGTTATAGTGAGACTGTACAGTTTGCTGTGCTGGAAGGAGTAGTGTGGGTTTGCACACAGGCATTGCATATCCCTGTATAAAGTGGTATGTACACAGGCATTGCATATTCCTGCATAAAGTCATCCTCTAGTTTCTGACATTTTCTTCCCCGTGTGGAAACAAAGGTTACCCTCTTCATCACAGCTATTCTGCTACCAATCAGGCTTGATTTCTCCCATATGTGAGCATGTTTGTGGGGCAGCTTCATATTGAACTGAGCTTTTCAGAAAATGAGTGGATGGGGCCATTGTAAGGCAAGGCTTGTTATCAGCTGCCCTCTTTTATATATTTTTTATTTATTTATTAAAACCTTTACATCCCACCTTTCCTCTTTGTTCAAGGCAGCTGACAATAATAGTTAAAACATCCCCAGCTAAAACCAACTACCAACTACATAATATTACATAGTATTGCATAAAACAATTACTCATTGGTAGTTTTCCTGGTGTAGCTTTATCGCTGATTGTAAAAACATGGCTACATTCATTGATACTTCCGGAACAGAGTAATTTAGAAGACGGTGCACTTTTAAAGTATCAGGAAGATTCGTCATGTTGGCTCAGATAGGATTTAAATATCTAGAACGTAAATCCACATAAAATTGACAATGCAAACAAATGTGTGAAATAGTTTCAATGCATCCAGAGTTGCAGTGACAAAGTCTATCTGCATACAATCCCCAAATCCCTTCCCCGTCCCTGCTTAAAAGATGTTTGACATTCAGACCCCATCCAAGCAGGCAGGCCTTGCAGCACCTCCTAAAGATCTTCAAGGAGGAGGCTCTTCTCACCTCTTCGGGGAGCCCATTCCACAGAGCCGGAGCCACATTGGAAAGGGCCTGGGCCGTGGTCAGTGCCAGATTGGCCACCCTAAGTGGTGGGATGGCCTCCTGATGACTGTAGCTGGCACACAGGAACATATGGAAGGAGACAGTCCTTCCAATATGTGGGTTCTAGGTCACGAAGGACTTTGAAGGTCCATCAGTGGCTATTAGCCACAAGGTATAGATAGGGACTCTGGGGCAAGTGATGCTCTGTCATCTTGGTGCTTGGGGGGGGTCAACAGTGGGATGGCTTCTAATGTCCTGGCCCCACTGGTGGACCTCCTGATGGCACTGGTATTTCTGGCCACTGTGTGATACAGAGTGTTGGACTGGATGGGCCTTTGGCCTGATCCAACATTGGCATCTCTTATGTTCTTATGTTCTTAACCTGCACATTGAATTGAGCTCAGAAACAGACTGGCAGCCAATGAAGCTGTTTCAAGACAGGCAGCATATGTTCTTGGCGGGTAGCCCCTGTCCATAGTTGGACTGTGGCATTCTGGACCAGTTGTATTTTCAGGGTTGTCTTCAAGGGCAGCCCCCACATAGCGCATGTTGCAGTTATCTAACCATGAGGTTTCAGAAGCATGGATCAGTGTGGCCACATCAGCTGAGTCTAGGTAAGGAGAAAGATGTCAAATTAGATGCCGCTGATAGAAGGTGCTCCTGGCCACCATGCCAGCCTGCTTTTCAAAGAGCAAGGCAGGGTCCATGAGTACCCCAAGCTCTTAACTCACTCTGAAAAAGCCATTACTCCATCTATGGCAAGTGGGCTCAGTCCCTCTAGAATATGAGCCTTCCCAACCAGCGTTACCTCTGTCTTGTCTGGATTCATTCAAATGAAAGGGTTTCCACTGGACGATTAAGAAGGCTGGTAAGCACCCAGGCTTTCCTTAGTCAGTGTGCAGTTCCATTCCCCCTTCAGGCTTCAGTTCTTTTTATTCCCTTTTCTCTCTCTCCCTTCCCTCTTGGGCTTTCCTTTGTTTCCTTTTATTCCTCCTTTCCCTCCCTCCCTCCCTCCCTCCCCGTGTCTTCATTTCTTTTTCATTCCCTTCTGTGATACTTTTGCAGGCAAGGAGGGAGGTATTGCCACGAGGGGTTCCGAGGTGCCTTAAGGGAGATTGTCAACAAGTCCCTCTCAGAGGGGCGGTTCCCTGAAGCACTCAAGGAGGCGATGGTCCGCCCTCTCTTGAAAAAGCCAACTCTGGACCTGGCTGAATTGGCCAACTATCGGCCAGTGTCTAATTTGCCATTTTTGGGCAAATTGATTGAGAAGGGCGGTGGTGACACAGCTACAGGGCTTTCTCGATGACGCTTCTGTCCTTGATCCATTCCAGTCCGGCTTTCATCCGGGGCATGGGACGGAGACGGTGCTGGTCGCCCTTACTGACGACCTCCGCAGGCATCTGGATCGAGGTGGCGTGGCGGCACTGTTGTTGTTAGATCTGTCGGCCGCACTTGACACGGTCGACCATCAGTTGCTGACCCGCTGCCTCACCGGCATGGGGATACAGGGGCTCGCTCTTCAGTGGCTTGCCTCTTTTCTCCAAGGTCGGGGACAGAGGGTGATAGGAGAACAGCAGTCCCGGATGCACCCATTTGAATGTGGTGTGCCTCAGGGGGCAGTGCTTTCCCCGATGTTGTTTAACGTCTACATGCGCCCCCTTGCCCAGATTACCAGGAGGTATGGGCTGGATTGCCATCAATATGCAGGTGACACCCAGCTCTATCTGATGTTGGGTAGTCAGTCGGGCTCCGACCCAAAAGATCTGAACCGGGCATTACAGGCCGTGGCTGGGTGGCTCAGGCTGAGCCGGCTGAAACTAAACCCAGCGAAGACAGAGGTCCTGTGCCTGAGTCAGACTGGTTCGGGGTTGGGGGTCCCTCTCCCAGCCTTCGAAGGGTCGCCTCTGGTGCCAGCGTCGAAGGTTAGGAGTTTGGGAGTGCTCCTGGATCCCTCCTTAACTATGGAGGCCCAGGTGGCAGCCACTGCCAGATCGACATTTTACTACCTTATGCTGGTTCGGCAGTTGGTTCCCTTCCTTGACCGTGATGACCTGGCTACAGTGATCCACACGACGGTCACCTCAAGGTTAGACTACTGTAACACTCTCTACATGGGGCTGCCTTTGTCACAGATCCGGAAGCTGCAGTTAGTGCAGAATGCTGCGGCCAGGCTGTTGATGGGTCTCCCCAAGTGGGAACACATCCAACCTGGGCTGAAAGTGCTGCACTGGCTGCCAATAGCATACCGGATACGTTTCAAAGTTCTGGTTCTTACCTTTAAAGCCCTATATGGTCAGGGTCTGACCTACCTGAGGGACCGCCTTTCCCCACACATACCCCCACGAGCACTTCGGTCTGGGACGCAACATTGCCTGGTTATTCCAGGTCCAAAGGAGGCAAGGCTTGCCGCGACCAGGGCCAGATCCTTTTCAGTGGTGGCTCCTACCTGGTGGAACAAGCTCCCGGAGGAGATCAGGACCCTGCGGGACCTTCTGCAGTTCCACAGGGCCTGTAAGATGGAGCTCTTCTGCCAGGCTTTTACGTAGGAGCCACCGCTGCCACCACCACAAACGGCGTGGGTAACAACGGGGCTAGGGGGGACGGTCCCTGGAAGATCTGCCAGGATACTGTGTGGCACCGTATACCAACTGGTTGTACATCAACTACAGGACAACACCACCTTTATGAAAGACTGATACTATCTTGTAATTTTATTCGGTGACCACCTTGTTTCTTACTGAACACCTTATTTGTGTTGATAATTACTGGTTTTCCTGTTTTTCTGCGTGGGCTCTTTGTAAGCCGCCCTGAGCCCGCTTGCGGGGAGGGCGGGATATAAATGCTAAAAATAAATAAGATAAGATAAAATTTGGCTCCACCTCCTGTGACAGCCAAAGATATAGGCAAGATAATAACCTTCTCTACTCAGCTGTTACTCTTCGGTTCTTCTTTTTAATTAATATGTCAGTATTTCATCATAGCACGTGAACAGAAAGATGCACTCTTCTTCACTTCTTGTTTTAAATTAATATGTCAGTATTTCATCATAGCACTGTGAAGAAAAAGATGCAAAGGACTGACCTGCAAAAGAAAAATATGGCTCACAAGACTCCGCAGCTTAGAGGGAGCATTGCATTTGGTCTGTCTCTTCCTTCATTTCAGTGACGTTAGGTTTGCCAGGCCTCCCACTACAGTGGGAAGTGTCTGCAGGCACCTCTTGTTGCCCACTGCTACTCTAGTGGCAGGAGAATTTTGTTTTTAAAAAGTCCACCATCACACGTGGCATGATACCACTCCTAGGGAAAGCCTGGACATGCTGTCACATGACGTCTAAGAACCATCAGAAACTCTTTGTAAAATCATAGAATTTCCAGCAATTCCTAAATGGTGTGATGTCATTTCTGGCTTTCCTGGAAGTGACATCAGGGTGCACAGAATGCTGGCAGCCTCCCATGCCCCTTCTCCCCCAAGCTCCTGCCAGCTGTCAGGTATGATGTGGCAACCCTTGTGGGAATGGGGCTGGTGACGAAGCACATATTAATCTCTTGAGACTTATCAGTTCTCTTGTGTGCTCCTCAGGTTTGAAAGAAGATGGTGAGATTCCATAGATTAACCGAAGCCTTGAAGAGTGTGCATCTCTGATACAGAAGCAGCTGCCAAATATCACTCGCCATGAGGTTGATCCGAAGACACTATGGCCCACTGAAGCTGGCTTTGTTGGGTGTCGTCTTCATGATCTTCGTCTTCATCATGCAAAGGGACGTGGGAAGTGGGGAGCACAGGGAAGAACCCTGGCTAAAAAACATTGTGGACCGAAAAGATCAAATGATTGACATAATGATCGGTGCAGTCAACAACATCCGTGACTCTATGCCAAAGCTGCAGATTCGTGCTCCAGCTCAGCAAGAGGCACCTGTACAAAACAGCAAGTCTTGCCTGCCAGGTTATTACACACCAGCAGAACTGAAGCCCTTTATGGAGCGTCCACCTCAGGACCCCAATAGCCCAGGTGCTGATGGTAAACCTTTCAAGAAGGACCAGTGGACACCAGAAGAAACCAAGGAGAAAGAGCGTGGCTTTGAGAAGCATTGCTTCAATGCATATGCCAGTGACCTGATCTCTCTCCAGAGGGCCCTGGGACCGGATACCAGGCCTCCAGAGTAAGCTCTTCCTCCTTTCCAATCTCTTTAGAAAATACTGTGACAAATACAAGTTGCCCTTTGCCATCTTACCGGAGTGGCCATGAGCAGATGGGAAGCTGATCATCTGTATCAACCATCTATGTGGTGTGGGAGAATGTCACCAGTTCCCTGCTTGCTTGCATTTCTTATTAGGTGCACATGTGAAGCAGAATCCTGGTGGGGGCATGAAATGATGGCCTTCTCCTATTTGTACTTATCAAAATGTTATTTGGGCATATCGTGCCTCCTGTTTGTGGAAGTTCAATTTTTGTCTGTCATGACTGAATAGCTGTTGACAGATTTATCCTTCCATGGATTGTTCTAGTTAATGTCTTTTAAGCTACTGGTATTGACCGTGTCTAAGTGAAGTGTTTGCTGGAGCAGTGGCTCATGCTAAAGAACTTGTCCCTGGGAAGTGAAAGGGTGGGGTCATGGTGGAAGCCAAATTTTTGTTGAGCATAGTTTTGTTGTTTGAAGTTCATTGGTCTTAAAGGCAGAAAGGCCTTTCTAGAACAGGGGCTTGGAGGAGCACTCTGCAAGGTTTAAAGATGCACCGTTGGATCACTAATCTTTTTATTATTATTGAATAAGCAAAGGGATTTGTATATTTGGTAAATATAACTTATATATAGGCCATATAATGAGGAGTAAACCAGTGAGTTGGCCTTAAATATGAGCACTCTTGAGGAATAATCCTATTTGGCCTGTAACATTTTAGGGGAATGTTCTACCTAAATATCACCCCCTTGTTCATTGGGCACAAAGTTCTCAGTGCAGGCTTCTTTTGTGGCTTTCGCTAAAGCTTCCCAATAATCCTGTTATATAGGTTGGGGTGAGAGATCATGACCGGAAGTTGTCCACAATCCACTTTTTAAACTACATTCCAGTATTGAGTTCCCACATCCATACTCGGTTATTCAGTGCAGCTCATCCAGTCTAGTACTGACCTGATATAATTTGTTAAATCAAATTGCTCTGGTAAAACAAGAATTGTGTAACATGTTTGTACTATCTATTCACTTTTACTAGCCTAGGAAAGGTTCATCTATCAGGTTGCCATTAGAAGTAAAGCTGAAAGAAATTTGGCCCCGAAAAATTCTCCTCAGAATTCTGCCGCAGAAGTGTTTAAAATTTGCTGGTTTTGGGTTGGTCATCTGAATATTGTGTACTGCCATAACTAGAGACAGTTTGGTGTAGTGGTTAGGAGCATGGACTCTAATCTGGGAGAGCTGGGTTTGATTCCCCACTCCTCCACATGCAGCTGCTGGTGTGACTTTGGGTCAGTCATAAGTTCTTTCAGAGCTGTTCTCTCAAGGGCAGTTCTTGAGAGAGCTCTGTCAGCCCCACCTACCTCAGAAGGATGTCTGTTTTGGGGAGGGGAAGGGAAAGGGATTTTAAGCCGCTCTGGGACTCCTTCAGGTAGTGAAGGGTAGGGTATAAATCCAATCTCCTCCTCCCCCTCCTCCTCCCCCCCAGTTTATATTTTATTTCAGTATTTGGTATTCATCCTGTAGTAATATTAGTATATGACAGTACTGCAAATGGGTTTCAGGGTGCTTTACCATGAGGAAGCTTTTTCATGTATTTATTTCAGTATTTGGTATTCATCCTGTAGTGATATTAGTATATGACAGTACTGCAAATGTGTTTCAGGGTTTTTTACCATGAGGAAGCTTTTTCATGTATTTGTCTATCAAGAAACACCTATGCATGTGTGAATCCCCAGTGTTGCATTGTCAAGGTCTTACCATAGCCAGCTGTGAACTCTCAGTATGCTGTAGAAGACGCTTGTGTTCCCCTGCTGTGGTACATTACAAAGGAATCCATTTTAAGGCATTAAATTAGCAGCATAACACTTTAAAAACTGTGGTTACCAAAAAATTAAAACCAGCACCACATTGATAAAACACAGCATGACCTAAAGAACAAAAAAGTACAAATTCAAACCGAAAGGAGCCTAATAAAGCATCCATCCCCTGTGAACCTGTGGTTACCAAAAAATTAAAACCAGCACCGCATTGATAAAACACAGCATGACCTAAAGGACAAAAAAGTACACATTCAAACCGAAAGGAGCCTATCCATCCCCTGTGAACTTTTCCTTGAAGAATGTCCACTATGGTCCCCAGAAAACTATTTGAAAAAGTTACTGCTTTTTTTTTACTTTATACATAGCAATTCATTAATATTTCACAGCTGACCACTTATATTTGAAGCCTTTCAAAGTTTCAGCAGTGGGCTGCAATTCTAAAAACTATGAGGTTGTGAGGTAAAATTGAAAATGTTTGTTTTAATTTTGGATTGGAATGTACTCATTCAAAACATTTGGCAAATTTTGGGCTGGGTGAGGGAGCAGAGTCTTGAGTGATTGTATTTTTTACACTGTTATTGGCCTGATCAGGCAAATATTTGTTTAAGCGGTAAGTTATTATGATGATAACAAAACTAGTGACTAAGTTACCAACCCTGGCTGAACTGTACAAATGTTAAACCTCTATAGCTGCTTTCTTGATGAGGTTGGCAGTCTGGAGACACCCGACTAAGAAGCTTTCATGTGAATTGCCCACACAGATTTGGAGGCACTTACGAGAAAATGTTCTGCAGAAGATAAAAACTTGCTGGTTTTGTTTCATCTAGTATAAATTTTTCCTTTTTAATTATCTAGCGCTCCCTCTACTTTCTTCTGCCCTAAATTTTCCCACTACTGCCAATCAGTGAAGCAGTAAATATTTGATTTGCAGCCTTCTCTCTCTCTCTTTAAAATAAAGGCTGCCCAAGTTCAAAACCTTCTTGATTCCCCCGCCCGTGGTTTTGGTCCATTTCCTTTGGCTTCCAAGAGCTCTGTTGCCCCCTTAATTTTTCACTTTGCTCGCCAAGTGGAACAGACACATCTTACAGTACAGGAGGGGGGCAAGGAAGGAGTCAAACGTGACCCTTGTCTTTTCCCTCCCTTCCCTGTGATCTCCCAAAGCTAGGGCTTGCTTTTCATAGGGGAAGATAAGTCAGTCAAGGCCTTGTGGGGGGTGGGGAGGAAGAGGGGGACCAACAAAGGCGGCTTGAATAGTGGCTCAAAACCAGGCCAGCTTTGCAGACGGTCCTCCTCTTCTACCTCCCCCACACACCCCACCCGACGACAGCTGATTATTTCTGCCTAGCAGGTGTAGATATCACAATGGAAGAATGCTGTGTTCTAGGCAGGGAGCGCAAGAATGTTATTCAGTCAACCAAAGAGGCATAAACCAATTTAAATTAAAATGTAAGGCCCTCCCAAAACCGAAACCATAAATCGGGAGAGCTGGGGAAATTGGCTCAGATGGAGGGAGCCTGTGAATGAAACTTGTATTGTTGGATACTTTCGTAGTGGGGGAGGCTGAAGAAAAAACCTGATCTTCCATGTGGAACATTTTCCCCTTTTGATGTGTGCCAGAGGTATGCAGCCTGTAAGGGACCCGTTTGCCTTCCCGCTGACAAGTTCAGAGCACGGTATGGACAGTGAAATCAAAAGAGGTTGGTGGGGGCAGCTACCCTCTACCGAAATTATTTAAATCCTCTTGACTCAGTTATGCTCCTCCAAGAGCTCTGCCATAAAGATGTTGGTTTAACTGTGGGAACTAAATGTTGTCTGCCTACTCTCATGCCTACAAAGGTCCATATAGGGAAAACTATAGTTCTTGTTTAAGGTAAAGATGCCTAGTGATTTTTGAATTATTATGGGTTTTTCAAAGGGCATCCTTCTCTGAGCATATTGGAATTTAAGCTTAGAGGAATGAAGCCAAACCATTTTGGGACGGCTAACAAAAATTCGTTATTTTCAAACCCATATTTCGAACAACATAGTTCTCTGTTTTACATATTTATCATTACAAATAATAATTTGGGGCTGTGTACAAGGTATGCATGCCAAAGGTATGAATTCCTTTTTTTTAAAAAGTTAATTAACATTGCTATAGTAGTTAGGAGGAGGCATAAAAATCAGCCACAGTTTTATTTTAAGATATGTTGCAAATGGACCAGTGTATTTTTTGTTTACATAGCACCATTAGCCTGCACAGTAGTTTCACAATGTAATGGCAGTGACCCATCTCAGCCCCAAACAGTCTACTCAAGAGGACCTTGAAGGGAATCTTGCCCCTGCTGGAATCTTTCTGTGCCTTCTTAAACTGGCTCCTTTTGGTCAAGTTCTTCTAAAGGGTGAAAAAAAGTTCAGATGTTGAAAGCAAAGTGAAGCAACAGAACTATTCAAGCTAACCTTGCTGAATGGCAGATTTATTATATAAGTTTTTTCCCCAAGAACTATTGATTATTTTTAAAAAATGATTTGTCATATGTGTGTTCTTAAAGTTTAAATCTTTGTTCTTCCTCAGCAATATCTGCACCTCAGGCATTCTCTTAGATGTCTGCTCAGAAAATGTTGTTTTAGTAGTCTTCTAAGAGGACAGTAGTTTAGAGATAGGTAGAAAACATAGAACAATTCTCCATTTCCCCCCTGTTGATACTAAAAGCTGTGCATTAAATAAGCCACTTACTTTATTAGGTAATCTTAAAGAATTTATTACTGGGGATTATTGCGAAGAATGGCAAAGCATAGTGGAACCCTTATTCCAATATATCTAATGATGGATTAAAATGGTATTTACCTCAATTTTTAAAGTAGATAAGTAGTAAATGCTTTACTAGTCTTTGCTATTCATCTAGTAGCCTCTTTTTGTTATGCTGTGGGATACACTAATTCATTAATTCTCTGCTTTCATGTGGAAGTATAGAATAATGTACGGCATACAATATCCTGAAAACTTTACCTTTCATGTTAAAAGCTTTTTCTGGCCCTTAAGGTTGTAAAGATCAGCTCCACCGTTTGAGTAATACTGGTGAAATTTCAGAAGGAGGTTAGGATTCAGTGGGCGGAATGGGTCTATAGCATTTTTTTAAAAAAATCAGGGGCATCAACTGTGGTCCCAGTGAATGTAGTAAAGCTTTGGGGCCTAGTGGTGACTTGAAATCTGTTTTCCCAGTTCTCAGTCTGACACGTTTGACCACTATCTCACACTGGTACACTGATGGAGCTTTGGCTCCCTGTGTAGCTCTTTGCCTCTCTTACCACATCCAGCAGAATAAAAGTGGTACAAAATAAGCAAGTCTATATGGCACTTGCATCTTCAACAAAAAAAATCTATATCTAGGCCTGGTGAAGTTGATTTTTAAAATATATATTTTTTATTTATACCACGCGTTTCTCCCCAGTGGGGACCCAAGGCAGCTTACATCATTCTCCTCTCCTCCATTTTTTCCTCAAAACAACCTGTGAGGTAGGTTAGGCTGAGATAGTATTGTGACGGCGGCCCCGAGGTCACCCAGGGAGCTCCCCTGGCGGTCTTCATTGTGTGGTTCTCTCTCTGAGCTGAAATCACTAACAAAGCAGAAGGCAATACTATTCTGTCCTGAAAGCCTCAGGAGAATAAATTATCTTTCCTCCTTTTCTCTTAGTGAAACAGTACTCTGGTGTATGGCATTGCTTCTATTTGCGAGCCTGTACCAATTGAAAATACTATTGTTGCGGCCTGTCCTATTACCTCAGCCTGTGAGCTACAGGCTCTTGAACCAAGGCAAGATTAAGTACCAGAAAGGGGGGAGGGGGAGCTGTGTATGGGCAACCAGGTAGCTTTTGTATCTTTCATAGTCGGGGAAGAGAGCTTTTCAGCAGATACAGGGATTTTATTTTTTTTTACTTGTGCAGCACTATGCCTTAGTGCCAAAGCAAGATTACAGCTGAACTTAAAGAAGACTAAAGTAATGGCTACTGAGGAATTACACAATTTTAAGGCTGACTATGAAGAAACTGAAATTGTTAAAGAGTTTCTATTCTTTGGCTGAATCATCAGCCAAAAGGAAGACTGCAACCAAGAAATCACAAGAAGATTGAGACTAGGAAGGGCAGCCATGAAGGAACTGGAAAAGATCCTTAAGTGTAAGGAAGTAGCACTGGTGGTATTGTGGTACTCTGCATTACCATGTATGGATTGGAAGCCAGACAATGAAGAAAACTGACAGGAAGAAAGTTGATTCATTTGAAATGTGGTGTTGGAGGGAGAGTTTTACAGAGGATAGTTCTACAGATACAATGGACTGCCAAAAAAGATACTATGTGGATTCTAGGTCAAATCAAGCTCGAATTCTCCCTAGAAGCTAAAATTACTAAACTAAGGTCATTGTATGTTGGTCACATCATGAGAAGACAAGACTCACTGGAATAAACAATAATGCTAGGAAAAGTTGCAGGCAGTAGGAAAAGAGGAAGATCCAATATGAGATGGATGGACAATAAAGAAGGAAATAGCCTTCAGTTTGTAAGACCTGATCAAGGCTGTTAAGGATAGGACATTTCACAGGTCACACACACAACTGAAAGTACAAGTAACCCCAGAAAGAGTGAAGCGGCTGGGCCAAAGCCGAAAGGACGCTCAGTTGTGGATGTGTCTGATGGTGAAAGGAAAGTCCGATGCTGCAAAGAACAATACTGCATAGGAACCTGGAATGTAAGATCTATGAATCAAGGTAAGCTTGACGTGGTCAAAAATGAGATGGCAAGACTGAACATCGATATCTTAGGAATCAGTGAACTAAAGTGGACAGGAATGGGCGAATTTAACTCAGAAGACCATTATATCTACTACTGTGGCCAGGAATCTCGTAGAAAAAATGGTGTGGCCTTTATAGTCAACAAGAGAGTGCAAAAGGCAGTACTGGGATACAATCTCAAAAATGACAGAATGATTTCTGTCCGATTCCAAGGCAAACCATTCAACATCACAGTAATTCAAGTGTATGCCCCAACCACTGATGCAGAAGAGGCTGAAGTGGACCGGTTCTATGAAGACCTACAACACCTCCTAGGACTAACACCAAAAAATGATGTCCTCATCATCATAGGGGACTGGAATGCTAAAGTAGGAAGTCAAAAGGTAACTGGAATAACAGACAAGTTTGGCCTTGGAAAGCAAAATGAAGCAGGGCAAAGGTTAACAGAGTTTTGTCAAGAGAACACACTGGTCATAGCGAACACCCTTTTCCAACAACCTAAGAGGCGACTCTACACATGGACATCACCAGATGGGCAACACCGAAATCAGATTGACTATATAATTTGCAGTCAAAGATGGAGAAGCTCTATCCAGTCAGTAAAAACAAGACCTGGAGCTGACTGTGGTTCAGATCATGAGCTACTCATTGCAAAATTCAGACTTAAACTGAAGAAAATCGGGAAAACCATGAGGCCATTCAGGTTTGACCTAGATCACATCCCTGATGAATATACAGTAGAGGTGAAGAATAGATTCAAGGGTCTGGATTTGATAGATAGAGTGCCTGAAGAACTATGGACAGAGGTTCGTGACATCGTACAGGAGGCAGCAATCACCACCATACCAAAGAAAAAGAAATGCAAGAAAGCAAAATGGCTTTCTGATGAGGCTTTACAAATAGCAGAGGAAAGAAGGAAAGCGAAAGGCAAAGGCGAAAAGGAAAGATTTACCCAACTGAACGCAGATTTCCAGAGAACAGCAAGGAGAGATAAGGAGGCCTTCCTGAATGAACAGTGCAAAGTAATAGAAGAAAACAATAGAATGGGAAGGACTAGAGATCTCTTCAAGAAAATTGGAGAAATCAAGGGAGCGTTCCATGCAAAGCTGGCCATGATAAAGGACAAAAACGGTAGGGACCTAACAGAAGCAGAAGAGATTAGGAAAAGATGGCAAGAATACACAGAAGAACTATACAAGAAAGACCTCAATGTCCTTGACAAACACGACGGTATAATCACTGACCTTGAGCCAGACATCCTGGAATGTGAAGTTAAATGGGCCTTAGAAAGCATTACTAACAACAAAGCTAGTGGAGGTGATGGTATTCCAGCTGAGCTATTCAAAGTCTTAGAAGATGATGCTGTTAAAGTTCTGCACTCCATTTGCCAGCAAATTTGGAAAACGCAACAGTGGCCACAGGATTGGAAAAGATCAGTATACATTCCAATCCCAAAGAAGGGCAATGCCAAGGAATGTTCAAACTATCGCACAATTGCACTCATATCACACGCTAGCAAGGTCATGCTGAGCGCCGAAGAATAGATTCTTTTGAACTATGGTGCTGGAGAAGACTCTTGAGAGTCCCTTGAACTGCAAGAAGATCAAATCAGTCAATCCTAAAAGAAATCAACCCTGACTGTTCCCTGGAAGGCCAGATAATGAAACTGAAGCTCAAATACTTTGGCCACCAAATGAGAAGGGAGCACTCACTAGAGAAGACCCTGATGCTGGGAAAGATTGAAGGTCAAAGAAGACGGGGACGGCAAAGGATGAGATGGTTAGACAGTGTCATAGATGCAATGAACATGAAATTGAGCCAACTTCAGAGGGCGGCGGAAGACCGGAAGGCCTGGCGTGATCTGGTCCATGGGGTCGCAAAGAGTCGGACTCGACTGTGTGACTGAACAACAACAACCTTAAGTTGAAACCAGCCTGACAGCACATAGTGTACACATGCCTTAAGAAGCACCTGTTGAAACTTGCTGTTTTACAAGGAGGGTAGCCAAGACAGGACTCACCAGGTAGGGGCCATGTACCGTTTCACACTCAGACATGATTTGTACGTTCTCCTCTATTCCCTGCTCTGTTCTCACTCTGGATGAGAACTGTGGCCCACAAACAGAAGGAGCTTCAGCCTCTCCCCCCTCCCCCCATTTGTCCAAACGATGTCATAAAGAGCTCTGCTTTTCACCTTTCCCAGAAAGCACCAGAGATGCCATGGTATTGAATTCACATGGCACCATGTAGTCTTCTGTAGTGAACCAAATAGCTCTTTCAGTTCATGGTAACAGTGCAGGAAGGAAGGTTGAAGTTCCTTCTGCACACATACCATGGTCCTGGTCCAAAGGAAGAACAGTGTGTGGGGAAACAGAGGAGAACATAAATTCATGTATGACTATGACTATGAAACTATACATGGGCTGGGTTTTTGGTCCCCACCCTGTTAACGCCATCTCATGGAAATTTGTAGCAAGATTTTCAGGGGTTTAAAAAACAAGTCTTTGGTGGAAAATTTTGAAGGACTGGGCATATTCAGCTTGGAGATGAGAAAACTTGAGTGGAGAGATGACTATGTTCTTCCAGTCCCTGCAAAGCTATTGAAGGGAACAGGGGAATAACTTGTTCTCTGCTTCTCATAGGCTTAAAGTCACATGCAAGTAGATTACTGTTGAATTTCCTAATGGTGAGAGTAGTTTGACAAATGGAACATATTTATTTATTTGAAATATTTCTGTGCCACCTTTCTAGCCCATTCAGGGTCCCCAAGCTGGCGAGCTTTAAAACATTTCAGGCATATAAAATGCAATATCCAAAACAAGTAAATAAAACATAATGTAAATCCACAATCTTGGAGGAGGGCTAATAACAATTAGTGTGGGGATGCCAAACAAAACACAGAAGTCTTACTCCTCTGGTGAAAGGCAATGATAAAGGGAGACAGATGAATCTCCCTAGAGAGGGAGTTCCAAAGCTTTGGCACCATGACCAAGAGGACCCTTTCTTGGGTTGTCACCCTGTCCAGGGTCACATGGCAGAGGTACTTGAGGCAGGTCCTCTGAAGTGGTTGGCTATATTCCTATAGGAGTAAGGGGTCCTTCAAGTATGTTGGCTCCAAAGGACGGCGGAAGACCGGAAGGCCTGGCTTTAATAGACCTGATAGGCATTAAAGGTCAATACCAGCACCCTGAATTGAGCCTGGAAGCAAATTGGGAGCCAGTGTAGATGGAACATGACTGGACTGATATGATGAAGAGAAAGAGATTGGATTGGCAGGGCTTTCTGGATGACACTTCCGTCCTAGATCCCTTCCAGTCCGGCTTCCGCCCGGGTAATGGAACAGAGACAGTACTGGTCGCTCTTACTGACGACCTGCAACGGCATCTGGATCGAGGCGGTGTGGCGGCGCTGTTGCTGTTAGATCTGTCGGCCGCGTTCGATATGGTCGACCATCAGCTGCTGACCATCAGCTGCCTCGCCAATGTGGGGATTCAGGGGCTCGCCCTTCAATGGCTTGCCTCTTTTCTCCGTGGTCGGGGACAAAGGGTGGTGATAGGGGAACAGCAGTCCCAGAGACACCCTCTTGAATGTGGGGTGCCTCAAGGGGCAGTTCTTTCACCGATGTTGTTTAACATCTACATGCGCCCTCTTGCCCAGATTGCCCAGGCCAGAGGTATGGGCTTGGGTGTCATCAATATGCTGATGACACCCAGCTCTATCTGATGTTGGGCAGCCGGTCGGGCTCTGGCCCTGAAGATCTGCACCGGGCGTTGCAGGCCGTGGCTGGTTGGCTCCGACTGAGTCGGCTGAAGTTAAACCCGGCAAAGACGGAGGCCCTGGGCTTGAGTCGGGGTGGTCTG